>NW_027402270.1:0-3509 GCF_003265705.2 Callorhinus ursinus
GAGGTTTTGATTTGGATTTCCCTGATGCCGAGCGATGTTGAGCACTTTTTCATGTGCCTGTTGGCCATTTGGATGTCTTCTTTGGAGAAATGTCTGTTCATGTCTTCTGCCCATTTCTTGATTGGATTATTTGTTCTTTGGGTGTTGAGTTTGATAAGTTCTTTATAGATTTTGGATACTAGCCCTTTATCTGATATGTCATTTGCAAATATTTTCTCCCATTCTGTCGGTTGTCTTTTGGTTTTGTGGACTGTTTCTTTTGCTGTGCAAAAGCTTTTTATCTTGATGAAATCCCAACAGTTCATTTTTGCCCTGGCTTCCTGTGCCTTTGGTGATGTTTCTAGGAAGAAGTTGGTGTGGCTGAGGTCGAAGAGGTTGCTACCTGTGTTCTCCTTTAGGATTTGGATGGACTCCTGTCTCACATTTAGGTCTTTCAACCATTTGGAGTCTATTTTTGTGTGTGGTGTAAGGAAATGGTCCAGTTTCATTCTTCTGCATGTGGCTGTCCAATTTTCCCAACACCATTTGTTGAAGAGACTGTCTTTTTGCCATTGGACATTCTTTCCTGCTTTGTCAAAAATAAGTTGACCATAGAGTTGAGGGTCCATTTCTGGGCTCTCGATTCTGTTCCATTGATCTATGCGTCTGTTTTTGTGCCAGTACCATACTGTCTTGATGATGACAGCTTTGTAATAGAGCTGGAAGTCCGGAATTGTGATGCCGCCAGCTTTGCTTTTCTTTTTCAGTATTCCTCTGGCTATTCGGGGTCTCTTCTGGTTCCATACAAATTTTAGGATTATTTGTTCCATTTCTTTGAAAAAAGTGGATGGTATTTTGATGGGGATTGCATTGAATGTGTAGATTGCTCTAGGTAGCATTGACATCTTCACAATGTTGATTCTCCCAATCCATGAGCATGGAACGTTTTTCCATTTCTTTGTGTCTTCTTCAATTTCTTTCATGAGTATTTTATAGTTTTCTGAGTACAGATCCTTTGCCTCTTTGGTTAGATTTATTCCTAGGTATCTAATGGTTTTGGGTGCAATTGTAAATGGGATAGACTCCTTGATTTGTCTCTCTTCTGTCTTGTTGTTGGTGTATAGGAATGCCACTGATTTCTGTGCATTGATTTTATATCCTGCTACTTTACTGAATTCCTGTATGAGTTCTAGCAGTTTTGGGGTGGAGTCTTTTGGGTTTTCCACGTACAATATCATATCATCTGCAAAGAGTGAGAGTTTGACTTCTTCTTTGCCGATTTGGATGCCTTTGATTTCTTTTTGTTGTCTGATTGCTGTGGCTAGGACTTCTAATACTATGTTGAATAGCAGTGGTGATAGTGGACATCCCTGCCGCGTTCCTGACCTTAGGGGAAAGGCTCTCAGCCTTTCCCCATTGAGAATGATACTCGCTGTAGGTTTTTCATAGATGGCTTTTATGATATTGAGGTATGTACCCTCTATCCCTATACTCTGAAGAGTTTTGATCAAGAAAGGATGTTGTACTTTGTCAAATGCTTTTTCTGCATCTATTGAGAGGATCATATGATTCTTGTTCTTTCTTTTGTTAATGTATTGTATCACGTTGATTGATTTGCGGATGTTGAACCAGCCTTGCAGCCCAGGAATAAATCCCACTTGGTCATGGTGAATAATCCTTTTAATGTACTGTTGGATCCTATTGGCTAGTATTTTGGTGAGAATTTTTGCATCCATGTTCATCAAGGATATTGGTCTGTAATTCTCTTTTTTGATGGGGTCTTTGTCTGGTTTTGGGATCAAGGTAATGCTGGCCTCATAAAATGAGTTTGGAAGTTTCCCTTCCATTTCTATTTTTTGGAACAGTTTCAGGAGAATAGGTATTAATTCTTCTTTAAATGTCTGATAGAATTCCCCTGGGAAGCCATCTGGCCCTGGGCTTTTGTTTGTTGGGAGATTTTTGATGACTGCTTCAATTTCCTTAGTGGTTATAGGTCTGTTCAGGTTTTCTATTTCTTCCTGGTTCAATTTTGGTAGTTGATACATCTCTAGGAATGCACCCATTTCTTCCAGGTTCTCTAATTTGCTGGCATAGAGTTGCTCATAATATGTTCTTATAATTGTTTGTATTTCTTTGGTGTTGGTTGTGATCTCTCCTCTTTCATTCATGATTTTGTTGATTTGGGTCATTTCTCTTTTCTTTTTGATCAGTCTGGCCAGGGGTTTATCAATCTTGTTAATTCTTTCAAAGAACCAGCTCCTAGTTTCGTTGATCTGTTCTACTGTTCTTTTGGTTTCTAGTTCATTGATTTCTGCTCTGATCTTTATGATTTCTCTTCTCCTGCTGGGTTTAGGCTTTATTTGCTGTTCTTTCTCCAGCTCCTTTAGGTGTAGGGTTAGGTTGTGTATTTGAGACCTTTCTTGTTTCTTGAGAAAGGCTTGTATTGCTATATACTTTCCTCTCAGGACTGCCTTTGCTGTATCCCAAAGATTTTGAACAGTTGTGTTTTCATTTTCATTGGTTTCCATGAATTTTTTTAATTCTTCTTTAATTTCTTGGTTGACCCATTCATTCTTTAGTAGGATGCTCTTTAGCCTCCATGTATTTGAGTTCTTTCCGACTTTCCTCTTGTGGTTGAGTTCTAGTTTCAAAGCATTGTGGTCTGAAAATATGCAGGGAATGATCCCAATCTTTTGGTACCGATTGAGACCTGATTTGTGACCTAGGATGTGATCCATTCTGGAGAATGTTCCATGGGCACTAGAGAAGAATGTGTATTCCGTTGCTTTGGGATGGAATGTTCTGAATATGTCTGTGAAGTCCATTTGGTCCAGTGTGTCATTTAAAGTCTTTATTTCCTTGTTGATCTTTTGCTTAGATGATCTGTCCATTTCAGTGAGGGGGGTGTTAAAGTCCCCCACTATTATTGTATTGTTGTCAATGTGTTTCTTTGCTTTTGTTATTAATTGCCTTATATAATTGGCTGCTCCCATGTTCGGGGCATAGATATTTACAATTGTTAGATCTTCTTGTTGGATAGACCCTTTAAGTAGGATATAGTGTCCTTCCTCATCTCTTATTACAGTCTTTGTTTTAAAATCTAGTTTGTCTGATATAAGGATTGCCACCCCAGCTTTCTTTTGGTGTCCATTAGCATGGTAAATGGTTTTCCACCCCCTCACTTTCAATCTGGGGGTGTCTTTGGGTCTAAAATGAGTCTCTTGCAGACAGCATATGGATGGGTCTTGTTTTTTAATCCAATCTGATAGCCTGTGTCTTTTGATTGGGGCATTGAGCCCATTTACATTCAGGGTAACTATTGAAAGGTATGAATTTAGTGCCATTGTATTACCTGTAAGGTGACTGTTAACTGTCTGTTGTCTGTGTTCGTTTCTGCTCTTTGCTGCTTTTAGGTTCTCTCTTTGCTTAGAGGACCCCTCTCAATATTTCTTGGAGGGCTGGTTTCGTGTTTGCAAATTCCTTTAGTTTTTGTTTGTTCTGGAAGCTTTTTATCTCTCCTTCTATTTTCA
>NW_027402271.1:0-3509 GCF_003265705.2 Callorhinus ursinus
TTATCATCTCAAGGTTAAGGGAAAGCACAAAGAGGTTTGACCTCTGGGAGACAGGCAAGTTCATGAGAACGAGGAATACAAAACTGGATTCACCTGACTTCTAATCTGGTCTCCCAGGAACCGAGTCTCAGCAGGAAAAATTTCCTTTCTGTCCAGACCAGTGGCCTACTGGGAACGGAGCGTGCCAAGGTAGGAGTAATAATGGGAAAAGTGCTTAATGAGCAGATGTACAGAACTTTTTTTTTAAAGATTTTATTTATTTGACAGAGAGAGACAGCGAGAGCAGGAACACAAGCAGGTGGAGTGGAAGAGGGAGAAGCAGGCTTCCCGCTGAGCAGGGAGCCCGATGTGGGACTCGATCCCAGGACCCTGGGATCATGACCTGAGCCGAAGGCAGACGCTTAACGACTGAGCCACCCAGGCGCCCAATATACAGAGCTTTAAATAACTCCTCTACCAGAGAACTTCAGCAGAACTTCAGCATGTCAAATCTTGAATTGGCCAGAACATGGTTATTATGGTTTTGTGTTCCAAAATCTGGCTGGGGGACCCATGTTTCACTCCTTCTTGCTCTCCTGTCTGGGAACAGAGCTTCAGTCTCCATCATCAACTATCTAGGGATAAATTCAGGCCTCCCCACAGAGACTTTCATCTAATACACCCCTCCCAGGTGAGTAGTCTCAGAGCTCAACAGGTATTTCAGGAAAGGATCAGAGAGAATGGAAGTTGATAACTTTTATCTGAGGTCACCTGAGGGTAGGTAGACTCATTTATAATTAATTTACGTAGTGTGTTCAAAAGAGAAGTGTCCATAGGCCCCAGCAATACAGGCATCATTGTTGACGTTACATGGTGGGAATGGAACTCCAGTTGGATGCGACAGAGGAAGGAAATGGGGGACATAAAGCGGTTCCAGTGAAAGGAGAACATATTGAGTTTTGCAGCTTAGGGGAGTACGAAAACAGAGTATTAGCTTGGAGGCATGTGCAGTGAACTTTTTAAGATGTGGTGGTTTTGAGCATGTTCTTTATTTATAGAAAGCCCCAGGCCCATTCCGGTAGCTATTCCCTTGCAACAGCAGTTCTTGAGACATACATTTCTCAGCATCTTCTCTCACAGTGAGTATTTACATGAAAAATTGTGTTTCATATGCAAAAAGGGGTATGCTAACTAGCTTTACTTTGTAATACTTCATTACCAAGAGGCATGGAAATGATGGAGGTATTTGTGAGATAGAAGAAAAAACTCAGTCAAATCTCTTCACCTGTGATAATCATTCATCTACTCACAGGAAGGAACTATATTATAAGCTTTTTACTTATACTGACTAACGCTGTCTGCCACCCTAGGAGGATGGATGCTTCTATCCCCACTATTTGAGTAAGGATATTCATATTTGAAATGGGTTAGTTGTCTCTCCCAAGTTCAAACGGCATATATGTGGTAGATCTGACATTCAAAACCTGATTTTCTGATTCCAAAAGTTTTGCATTTTTTTTAAATTTTATTTTATTATGTTATGTTAGTCACCATACAATACATCATTAGTTTTTGATGTAGTGATCCACAATTCATTGTTTTCGTATAAAACCCAGTGCTTTAAAGCATTCAGAAAATGCTTTTATTATTTCATCTTTAAAAATCCCCTTCTATTATCCTACACTGTGTATTTTCTGCGGTAATTTGCAGGTTTATTCCCTTTGCACTTTTTTCTAGAGGGATATTCAATCAGTAAAATGTCTTGACATCATAAAAATACCACTCCTTTCTTGTTTAGATACATTATTTTTCCTGCTTTGTTAATTATTCTGGGCAGCAAGGGCATGTGGACTGGGGCTGGAATGCTGCCAGAACCGGGGCAGCTTTCTGCTCATCAGTCTCTCAGGGACCCCCTGAGCTTATTAGATCACTTTTACCCTTCATGTCCCTTTCTTTCCTCTCTGTGTTTTTGGAACTGCTTTTTTATGTTTCTTTAAATACAGGACACAAGGTGATCGGATGAAAATGGAGCCCATGTTTCCATGTCCGTGGGGGGCTTACAAACTAGAATTTAAGTACTATTTATACATTCGTCAGGGAAAAGGTAATCCGATGTTGACAGCTTGCCTTGTACCATTTATTTCAACATTATTGTGGCTGGGGGTGAGGAAAGCATGATAATAACACAGTGCCAGGAGGCCAGAGTTCACTGTACGTCTGTGGTTATGTGTGTGCCTGTGTGTGTGCACGTGTGTGTGTGGCTGCATGAGTAGTCCTCAGGGAAAGGTACCCAAGTTCATATGTTCCAATATGGAACCCTTAAATGCCAAAATGTTAAGCAACAGACGGAAATAGGAAGGGATCTATCTCTATTTAAAGAATACTTTGGAAAAAAATCAATAGAATATAAAGAACACCATGTGAAGGAAGACTCCCCGTGTGTCCAAGTTCCATCAGTGGCACGAAAGCCAACTCCTTCTTCAACATTCTTTGCCACCACCTCTCATCTCTCTCCCTCTCGCTCATTCCCTCACCAAACTGACTTCATATTGAGATTTGCATATCTGAGGTAAGTGCCTTTTGCAGGGCCTTTGCTCTGTTTTCCCTGCTGGGCACACACCTACCCCAGATACCGTCCTGCTTCCTGCTTAGTCTTTTGTTGAAGCCTCTATTAAAATGTCATCTTTTTTGCAGGTCTTCCTGAACTCCTTTAAAACAAAGCACCCTCCTCATCCATTCCTTTTTTTTTTCCATTCCTTTTTATAATGACTTTTTTTCCTTCATAGCACCTGTCACCATCTGACATGGTATAAAATTTTTATTTATATATATATATATTCCTTCTCCATCATTGGATTGTAAGGATTTTTTCTCTGTTTTTATTTAAATATTAGTTAGTTAATATAAAGTGTAATATTAGTTTTAGGTGTATAATTTAGTGATTCAGCACTTCCATACAACAGTGGACGCTCATCTCAAGAGCCCTCCTTAATCCCCATCATCAATTTCACTCATCGCCCACCAACCTCCCCTCCAGCAATCCTCAGTATGTTCTCTGTACTTAAGAGTCTGTTTCCTGGTTTGCCGCTCTTTTTTCCTTCACTGTGTTCACTTGTTTTGTTTCTTATATTCCACATGTTTCTTATATATATGAATGAAATCACATGGTATTTGGCTTTCTTGGACTGACTTATTTCGCTTAGCATAGTACATTTTAGCTCCATCCACATCATTGCAAAAGCAAGATTTCATACATTTGATGGTGTAGTGATATTCCATTGTATATGTATATGCCACATCTTCTTTATCCATTCATCATTCAATGGACATTTGGGCTCTCTCCATAGTTGACTATGTTGAAAATGCTATTATCATCAGGGTGCATGTACTCCTTCGAATTACTATTTTTGTGTCCTTTGAGTTAATATGTAGCAGTGCAAACTACAGAATATATGATATTCTGTGATATATCTGATAAAGGGCTAGTATCCAAAATATATAAAGAACTTATCAAACTCAACACCTAAAAA
>NW_027402272.1:0-3507 GCF_003265705.2 Callorhinus ursinus
GTGAAGGATCCTGGGGTGGCAGTCGCATCGAGCCGTGGACCTTGGTTTGGGTGGGGTGGGCCTCCATCCTGCCAGTCCCGGGTGGTGGGAGTCCCCAGTGTACTCAGCACACCGAGCTGTCCTCCTGTCTGTGGTCCAAGTGTGCTGACATGCGCTAGCCCCACCCATCCGCTAACCTGTCCCTCTCCTCCAGAGGCAGAGTGGCCGTGGCCGTGGGGCAGACCAGCCCGGGAGCCAGATGAGCAGAGAGGTCTGTGTGCACTCCTGGCCTTGCTCCTACTACTTAGAACCGGAGAAGCGATGGGTTCCTGGAAAGCTTTCATTAAGTTCTCACTCCCTGAGATTTACAACTGATAAAACCGGGGAGGCCCTGGTCAGCTTCCCCCTGTCTAGTGTGATTGAGATCAAGAAGGAGGCTTCTCACTTTGTCTTCAGTTCTATCACCGTCCTGGAGAAGAACCACCTCAAGCACTGGTTCAGCTCCTTGCAGCCCAGTCAGAGTGCAGTCTTCACCATCATTGAGCATTTGTGGAGAGAGCTACTGCTGTCTCCATCGGAAGCACCGCTCCCTGTGACGAAGGGGAAGCAGCTGACTGGTCTGATGGCCTGTTCCCAGAAGTGCCTGGAAGAGACAGCCTGAGTCCTCCACCATCAGAGCGAGCAGCTGGACAGCATCACCAAGGGCCTGGACAAGATGGAATCTGACCTGGACGTGGCTGACAGGTACAGGGGGCGTTTCGGACACATGGGTCACGCCCCTGCCATGCGCAGTGACGCCGGGTGGGTGTTGGTGAGGGACACATTCTGTGCCTGGTGCAGAGCTCCAGTCTTGTATGAATAAGGAAGGCTACCTCGTTTCATCCTGTGGGGGAAACAGGCTGAGGGGCCAGGTTACACACATGAAGTTGCTGTTCTGCACGGCCATGTGGCCGCAGGGTTTGAGCTGAAGCTCTTTGGCTCCAGGAGCTGCTGGCTCTGCTGCGACACCACCCACTCCCAAACCAGGGACCCCCTCCAGTCTTCTAAACAGTGGGGGCCCCAGGGAGCTTTTGTTTATGTGGCTGTGTGTGCTGACATTGCCGCATTTCTTTAATGTTCTTTTAACAAAAGGCCAACTGATAGGGCCCCTGGGTGGCTCAGTCGTTGGGCGTCTGCCTTTGGCTGGGGTCGTGATCCCAGGGTCCTGGAATCAGTCCCACATCGGGCTCCCTGCTCAGCGAGAAGCCTCCTTCTTCCTCTCCCGCTCCCCCTGGTCGTGTTCCCTCTCTTGCTGTATTTCTCTCTGTCAAATAAATAAAATCTTAAAAAACAAAACAAAACAAAACACAAAAGTAAGATGAACCTGAGGCTAGAGAAGATGCTTGTAGTATCCACTTGTATTCTCACCCGGGGATTCATACCCAGCTAGGTAGAGAGCTCATATGTCAGAATGAGAAAAAGCCAGTTCGGTAGATAAATGGGCAGGACCATTGATTGGAGTGTAGGGTTGGCTGCTGTCATGGAGATCCTCAGATCCTGCGGCTTACAGAAGCTGGGAGGCTATTTCCCCCACACAGAGGTGCAGGGGAAGGTCGGCGTCCTGGGCAAGTCGAAGACTCTGCTCTGGGTCACGCCCCGGGGCCCCGTGTTGGCTCCGTGGCTGCGTCAGAATCTGTTGGCAGCACTCTTCCCAGCCACTGGGAAGGGGGCACAGGGAGGCCAGGGCACATGGCCTTGTTTTTAAGCAGATGAGCCCAGCCCATGAAAGGGAGGTACTGGCACCCCAGTAATTAGAGAAAGGTAAATTAAACCAACAAGTACAGATGTGAGACAACACCGACTGATGGTCAGGGTGTGGGTCGGGACGAGACGGCTTGTGTCGCTGTCACTGATGGGACCTGGCCCGGCCCCCGGCAAGACCTAGCTAAGCCGAAGGTGCACAGACCCCATGACGAAGCCCAGCGTGTGTGGATGGGCACATTCACTGAGGCAGCTGTAGTCAGTCGATCCTCAAGGGGATGCAGTAATTAGTCACTACTATGTAGTTTTTGGAAAGAGGTGAGGTCCAGAGCCTATGGCCAAGGAAGAATTCTTGAGATGTCCTCAGTGCAAAATGGTGGTTTTATTAAAACACAGGGACGGAAACTTGGGCGGAAAGAGCTGCTGCTGGGGGGTATGAGGAGCAAATGATGCTGTACTTTGGGGTGGGGTGGGGAGTAAAGGGAGGTTCCAAAAGGATCTTCATCTGCTAAGGATGACATGGGTTACCAGAGCCCTTGCTATTGTCAGACCAAGGTGGTTTTTCCTTGTAGCCAGGCATTAATGGTAACGCAATATTTGTCGGTAGGCTGCAGGGTAGAAGGACAAAACATTTTATCTACCTTTCCTTCTGCCTTTGTTTCCCACATCACTGCCAACTCGGATTCAAGACACTGATTCCTTTTAGATCTGCACAGACTGACTTGGATCCACCTCAAAGCAATGTTAATAACACAAAACCAAGTTGAAAGTAGATGTGTACAAAAGCAAAATTTATAAGAGTTTTTAAATGGGTAAAGTAGCAAAAATGCAGGGAGCACTGAACTGCAAAAGGCCACGCTGGAGGGGCATGCACAGGGCCACACGTGCCGCGGTTCCACAGCGAGCTCCCACAGAGCTGCCAACGGGTGCTCCTCGTGGGGGTCTCCTGGCTCTTGGGGGTCGTTGGCACAGGTGTTCGGTGAGCATGTGATGCAGTTCTGCCTTTCAGTTTTAAAGTGTGTTCCTTCTGGAACGCCCGTTGTCTGGTTATCGGCCATCCTGGATTGATCTTCTGATAGTGTTCTCATTTTTCTCCTTGTCTTTTTGTTCTACTATTTCTTGAGTTTCATCTTCGAGGTGGTCACCATAATGGACAGCAGAGCCAAAGCCGTGATCAGAATAGTCTGACTCTGAGAGACCTGTGCTCCTGGAGGAGAAGTAGATGGGCAGTTGACCCAGTTCTTTTTTTTTAAGATTTTATTTATTTATTTGACAGAGAAAGACATAGCAAGAGAGGGAACACGAGCAAGGAGAGGGACAGGGAGCCCGATGCGGGGCTCAATCCCAGGACCCCAGGATCACCCAGGTGCCCCAGTTGACCCAGTTCATACTTTGGCCGGGTCAAGTGAGCAAGCCTCTAACTTGAATTAAAAAGCACTCATGGCCCCTGAATCAGCTCCCAGACTTGAAGACTGAGTTTGCAGTTTCGAAACCCCTTGAATGATGGGGAAGCTGGAAGCACCCCAGTTTGCTCCTAAAAGTTACACCTTTGGGAACCCCTGGGTGGCTCAGTTGGCTAAGCATCTGCCTTTGGCTTAGGTCATGATCCCAGGGTCCTGCGATCAAGCCCCACATCAGGCTCCTTGCTCTGTGAGGAGCCCACTTCTCCCTCTCCTCCCCACTTGTACTCTCTCACTGTCTCTCCTTCTCACTCACTCAAATAAATAAATAAAAGCTTTATTAATTAATTAATTAACTAAAGTTTACACCTTTGTTCTTTCTCCCAGC
>NW_027402273.1:0-306 GCF_003265705.2 Callorhinus ursinus
AAAAGTGCTCAACAGTATTAATCATCCAAGAATTGGAGACCCAAACTACAATGAGATATGACATCATGCCTGTCAGAAAGCCTATTAACAAATGACAAGAACAAGTGCTCGAAGATTTGGAGAAAAGAGAATCATCATACATTATTGGTGAGAATGCAAACTGATGCCTCTCCTTCGTGAAACAGTGTGGGTGATGTTCAAAAAATCAAAAATAAACCTCCCATCTGATCCAGCAATTCCATTTCTGAGTATTTATCTGAAGAAAACAAAATCACGGTCTCAAAAAGATGTTGTCACCCCATGTTC
>NW_027402273.1:3306-3505 GCF_003265705.2 Callorhinus ursinus
CAGATCAGTCCATTGTAAAGGTACCTTTGTCTGTCTGTGACTTACAAACAGTGTGTAGCATGATATTTGATACCATGTGGGTGTTCTGTTTCCTCCCCACAGAATTTCACCTCTTGGCCTTAGTTTTTGTTCCTGGTTCTTGTCTGATTTGATTATTACTTGGGTGTTTGAAAAATGATGACTTTCTATTTGCTATCAT
>NW_027402274.1:0-2147 GCF_003265705.2 Callorhinus ursinus
ACGTGCCCTCCTCAATACCCATCACCAGGCTAACCCATCCCCCCACCGCCCTACCCTCTAGAACCCTCAGTTTTTCAGAGTCCATCATCTCTCATGGTTCGTCTCCCCCTCCGACACACTCCCCCTTTCTTCCTCTCCTGTTATCTTCTTCTTTTCCTTTTTTCTTAAAATATGTTGCGTTATTTGTTTCAGAAGTACAGATCTGTGATTCAACAGTCTTGCACAATTCACAGCGCTCACCGTAGCACATACCCTCCCCAATGTCTATCACCCAGCCATCCCATCCCTCCCACCCCCAACCACTCCAGTAACACTCAGTTTGTTTCCTGAGATTAAGAATTCCTCATATCAGTGAGGTCATGTGAACGACGTGGATGGAACTGGAGGGTGTTATGCTGAGTGAAATAAGTCAATCAGAAATAGATTTGTTTTTTAAAAAATATATTAAATATTTCAAATGATTCTTGAAAATACTTGTTTTGGTTTCAGAACCTTGTCTTAGTCAAAACAAAACAAAACAACCACACAGAGTCTCTCCTACATTAACTCATATTCTTTGTGATTTAAATTTCAAATTGTTGGGACACCTGGGTGACTCAGTCCATAAATGTCTGCCTTCAGCTCAAGTCATGACCCCAGGGTCCTGGGATCAAGCCCCAGAATCCCAGCTTCCTGCTCAGCAGGGAGTCTGCTTCTCCCTCTCCCTCTGCCCCCGACTCGTGCTTGAGCTCTCTCTTTCTC
Source organism: Callorhinus ursinus (assembly GCF_003265705.2). Classification (NCBI taxonomy): domain Eukaryota; kingdom Metazoa; phylum Chordata; class Mammalia; order Carnivora; family Otariidae; genus Callorhinus; species Callorhinus ursinus. The sequence continues at coordinate 742 of NW_027402274.1, forward strand.
TCTCTGTCTCTCAAATAAATAAAATCCTCAAAAAATATAAAAATTGAAAAATAAAATAAATTTCAGTTTGTTTGGCATTTATTACTGACTATATTGTACTAGACTCAGTTTCCCACTAATGGTTTGTTTGTATGTTTATTTTTTCTTCTTACAAAATAGGGTAGTTCAGAGAAAAAGATTAGAAGTTTTATTTTCTCCAATGTGTGGTAATTTTTCCCGAAAGCATAAAATTATTGACTATAAATCACTTAGAAAAATATTTAACAAGTCTGGCCTCTTGTGTTTTCACTACATTTTCCCTCAAATTATAAGTAGAAAAGACATAATTTGACATTTATTTCATGGAATAATTGGCTTATTCAACCAATGCCTTCCATTTTCTAAAGGTGTGAAAAAGGAAAACCAGAGGCAACCAGTAGGAATGTTGAGGATCAGACTATGTTTTTCTCTTGAGTATCTTGTTCTTGCTTACTGAGAATTTGATGAACAGTTTCATTTGCTATTTCTCTCCCTCTGGATAACTGGAGGAAATTTTCTCAAGGATTCAGAATAAAGACACTAATATTTAATGCTTAAAGTCAGAAAAAGAGCCAGGAAGATTTCCACTTAAGAGAAGAGCATGACCCACAGGATATCAGTAAAATGTTGCATGGAGTTGCTGGGGTTTATGATCTCACTTTGATTCTACATTATGAAATTTAACTTCTCCCAACGCTGTTTGAAGCTATTAAAGTTTCAAGTGCATTTCATAGTAGGTCACGGAGCAAAACTAACTTTCACTTTTCTCTCTTAGAGGATAAAGACAATAAAGAATCAAAGTGAATCAGTTAAAGTTCAGCCCCATGTCTTCTTTCATGTTCAGATGCCAGGCAGTCATCAAAGTAGCATTGGGGAATAACCAGATCCCCAGGGACTGGTAACTACCTTCTCCCATGTGTAGCCAACTTGTTAAGTGACTGAAATGTCCCTCTAGGTAAGACTTGAGGGAAGAATCTTTAATAGTATTTTGCTGCATTGCAGGGTCCTTTCCTCAAGCTGCTCTACTTCTCAAGTAAGAGGATCTGGGTCTGTGAACTAGTCATGAATCCCCCATTGTGTTGATTCAAATTATCTTTCTGCCCTTAGACCCATATTTTTTTCTGCTAATATATTCCAACTAACATCTTAGTATAGGTCACCAAATATTTTATTTTTAAGAATCCTGTGATAAATTATCCATCACCACAGATCCCTGTAGGCCAAAACTCATGTGGCTTAATTGTAGTAATGAGTTCCACCTTGTTAGGATGGCACCTAATTTTCCAGGTCATCATTATTTTATCATTATTTTCAATATCAGGTGGCCCAATTCCACTGCTGCATTCCCCACCATCATCACTGGTCCTCGGGAGTTAGATACCACAGAA
>NW_027402274.1:2157-3504 GCF_003265705.2 Callorhinus ursinus
TTATTCATTCCATAAGTGGAAGCCTATACCTCCCACTCCCCTTCACTCATTTTGCCCATCCCTACCGCTCTCCTCTGACAACAGTTTGTTCCCTGTATTTGTGGGTCTGTTCCTGCTTTTATTTGTTTTGCTTTTTAGATTCGACATGTAAGTGAAATCTTATGATATTTGTCTTTCTCCGTCTGACTTATTTCACTTAGCAAAATACCCTGAAGTTAAATACGTTTTTATGTATTGGCCATTTGGATAGGTGAAGTGACTGTTCTTTTAGATTTTCTGACTTTTATTATTGATTTGTAGGAATTCTTTGGATAGTTCTTTCTTTGAGTTAGATAGACAGACACACACACACTCACTCACACTCACACACACATTGTGTGCATTGCCTCTCTTCATGGACCTTTTGGTAAAGAGATGCTCTTAAATTTACTATTTTTCAATTTAAACAAATTCTTCTATTAAGGTTAAAACTTTGTCTTATTTCATAGATCTTTTCCCACTCAAAATTCATGATGAGGGGCACCTGGGTGGCTCAGTCCATTGGCATCTGGCTCTTGATTTCACTTCTGGTTATGATTTCAGGGTCATGAGATTGAGCCCCACATCAGGCTCCAGGCTCAGCCAGAGTCTGCTTGAGATTCTCTCTCTTCCTCTCATTCTGCCCCTCCCACCCTGACTCACACATACTGTCTCTCTCAAAAGAAAAGGAAAGCTTTAAAATTCATGCAGAATATTATTTAAATCCATCTTGTTGTACTTTTCACATTTATACCCATAATCAGATTGAAATTGATTTTTGTGAATAAGGTTGAAATGTCTTTTCTCCCACAAGGACATGCATTGAACTGGAACCATATATTGAAAAACTGTCTTCTCCTTCCTGCACTGCAGGACACAAAAGTCATGAATTGTTTGACTGTCCGTGTGTCGGAGCTGTTTCTGGACTCTATACTATTCCATTGGTCAGTTTGTTTAGCTTCCTTCTCAAATATAAAGTTTGCTAGAAATTTAATAATCATCAAGATATGGAATGTTTCTATTCCAAGTTTGCTAAGAATCTTTGTTTTCCTATAAATGAATGTTGAAATCCTTTCTTGAATCTATGGAAATAATCTTATTATTCTTCAGTTTTATTCTGTCAGTATCATGGATTACATTAACAGAACCATGTGGTGGTTGATTTTTCAAATATTAGTCAGACCTTGCATAGTTCGAGTAAAGCCTCCTTATTGACATATATTAAACTTTATTTCTGGATTTGATTTTGTAATATTTTCTTAAGGATATTTGCATCTATGTTCATGAGAGATATTGGGGGGGAATTTTCCCTTCCTTTCCTTGTTTTTT
>NW_027402275.1:0-3503 GCF_003265705.2 Callorhinus ursinus
CTAATAGTAAAACTTACGAGTCTCAGAGACAAAGAGAAAATCCTGAAAGCAGCTCGGGAGAAGAGATATGTAACCTACAATGGTAGAAACATTAGATTGGCAACAGACCTATCCACAGAGACCTGGCAGGCCAGAAAGGACTGGCATGATATCTTCAGAGCACTAAATGAGAAAAATATGCAGCCAAGAATACTATATCCAGCTAGGCTGTCATTGAAAATAGAAGATGAGATAAAAAGCTTCCAGGACAAACAAAAACTAAAGGAATTTGCAAACACGAAACCAGCCCTCCAAGAAATATTGAAAGGGGTCCTCTAAGCAAAGAGAGAGCCTAAAAGCAACATAGACCAGAAAGGAACACAGACAATACACAGTAACAGTCACCTTACAGGCAATACAATGGCATTAATTCATATCTTTCAATAGTTACCCTGAATGTAAATGGGCTTAATGCTCCAATCAAAAGACACAGGCTATCAGATTGGATTAAAAAACAAGACCCATCGATATGCTGTCTGCAAGAGACTCATTTTAGACCCAAAGACACCCCCAGATTGAAAGTGAGGGGGTGGAAAACCATTTACCATACTAACGGACACCAAAAGAAAGCTGGGGTGGCAATCCTTATATCAGACAAATTAGATTTTAAACGAAAGACTGTAATAAAAGATGAGGAAGGACACTAAATCCTACTTAAAGGGTCTATCCAACAAGAAGATCTAACAGTTGTAAATATCTAGGCCCCTAACATGGGAGCAGTGAATTATATAATGCAATTAATTACAAAACCAAAGAAACACATTGACAACAATACAATAATAGTGGGGGCCTTTAACAGCCCCCTGCCTGAAATGGACAGATCATCTAAGCAAAAGATCAATGAGGAAATAAAGGCTTTAAATGACACACTGGACCAAATGGACTTCACAGACATATTCAGAACTTTCCATCCCAAAGCAACAGAATACACGTTCTTCTCTAGTGCCCATGGAACGTTCTCCAGAATAGATCACATCCTAGGTCACAAATCAGGTCTCAACTGGTACCAAAAGATTGGGATCATTCCCTGCATATATTCAGACCACAATTCTTTGAAATTAGAACTCAATCACAAGAGGAAAGTCGGAAAGAACTCAAATACATGGAGGCTAAAGAGCATCCTACTAAAGAATGAATGGGTCAACCAGGAAATTAAAGAAGAATTAAAAAACTTCATGGAAACCAATGAAAATGAAAACACAACTGTTCAAAATCTTTGGGATGCAGCAAAGACAGTCCTAAGAGGAAAGTATATAGCAATACAAGCCTTTCTCAAGAAACAAGAAAGGTCTCAAATACACAACCTAACCCTATACCTAAGGAAGCTGGAGAAAGAACAGCAAATCAAGCCTAAACCCAGCAGGAGAAGAGAAATAATAAAGATCAGAGCAGAAACTAGGAGATGGTTCTTTGAAAGAATTAACAAGATTGATAAACCCCTGGCCAGACTTATCAAAAAGAAAAGAGAAATGACCCAAATCAACAAAATCATGAATGAAAGAGGAGAGATCACAACCAACACCAAAGAAATACAAACAATTATAAGAACATATTATGAGCAACTCTATGCCAGCAAATTAGATAACCTGGAAGAAATGGGTGCATTCCTAGAGATGTGTCAACTACAAAAACTGAACCAGGAAGAAATAGAAAACCTGAACAGACCTATAACCCCTAACGAAATTGAAGCAGTCATCAAAAATCTCCCAACAAACAAAAGCCCAGGGCCAGATGTCTTCCCAGGGGAGTTCTACCAAACATTTCAAGAAGAATTAATACCTAGTCTCCTGAAACTGTTCCAAGAAATAGAAATGGAAGGAAAACTTCCAAACTCGTTTTATGAAGCCACCATTACCTTGATCCCCAAACCAGACAAAGACCCCATCATAAAGGAGAATTACAGACCAATATCCTTGATGAATATGGATGCAAAAATTCTCACCAAAATACTAGCCAATAGGATCCAACAGTACATTAAAAGGATTATTCACCACGACCAAGTGGGATTTATCCTTGGGCTGCAAGGTTGGTTCAACATCCGTAAATCAATCAACATGATACAATACATTAACAAAAGAAAGAACAAGAATCATATGCTCCTCTCAATAGATGCAGAAAAAGCATTTGACAAAGCACAGCACCCTGTCTTGATCAAAACTCTTCAGAGTATAGGGATAGAGGGTACATACCTCAATATCATAAAAGCCATTTATGAAAAATCCACAGTGAATATCATTTTCAATGGGGAAAAACTGAGAGCATTCCGCCTAAGGTCAGGAACGCAGCAGGGATGTCCACTCTCACCACTGCTATTCAACATAGTATTAGAAGTCCTAGCCACAGCAATCAGACAACAAAAAGAAATCAAAGGCATCCAAATCAGCAAAGAAGAAGTCAAACTCTCATTCTTTGCAGATGATATGATACTTTATGTGGAAAACCCAAAAGACGCCACCCCAAAACTGCTAGAACTCATACAGGAATTCAGTACAGTGGCAGGATATAAAATCAATGCACAGAAAGCAGTGGCATTCCTATACACCAATAACAAGACAGAAGAAAGAGAAATGAAGGAGTCGATCCCATTTACAATTGCACCCAAAACCATGAGATACCTAGGAATAAATCTAACCAAAGAGGCAAAGAATCTGTACTCAGGAAACTATAAAATACTCATGAAAGAAATTGAGGAGGACACAAAGAAATGGAAAAAACGTTCCATGCTCATGGATTGGAAGAACAAATATTGTGAAGATGTCAATGCTACCTAGAGCAATCTACACATTCAATGCAATCCCTTTCAAAATACCATCCACTTTTTTCAAACAAATGGAACAAATAATCCTAAAATTTGTATGGAACCAGAAAGACCCAGAATAGCCAGAGGAATGTTGAAAAAGAAAAGCAAAGCTGGCGGCATCACAATTCCGGACTTCCAGCTTTATTACAAAGCTGTCATCATCAAGACAGTATGGTACTGGCACAAAAACAGACACAAGGATCAATGGAACAGAATAGAGAGCCCAGAAGTGGACCCTCAACTCTATGGTCAACTAATCTTTGACAAAGCAGGAAAGAATGTCCCATGGAAAAAAGACAGTCTCTTCAACAAATGGTGTTGGGAAAATTGGACAGCCACATGCAGAAGAATGAAACTGGACCATTTCCTTACACCACACACAAAAATAGACTCCAAATGGTTGAAAGACCTACATGTGAGACAGGAGTCTATCAAAATCCTAAAGGAGAACACAGGCAGCAACCTCTTCCACCTCAGCTGCAGCAACTTCTTCCTAGAAACATCCCCAAAGGCAAGGGAAGCCAGGGCAAAAATGAACTATTGGGATTTCATCAAGATAAAAAGCTTTTGCACAGCAAAAGAAACAGTCAAGAAAACCAAAGGACAACCAAGAGAATGGGAGAAGATATTTGCAAATGACATATCAGATAAAGGGCTAGTATCC
>NW_027402276.1:0-3503 GCF_003265705.2 Callorhinus ursinus
TGAGGAGATATGGGGGGGCTGGCGCTGAGTCTATTTCTAATTTCATCCAGATAAAAATGCATGAGGGAGAGCTGCAGCTGAAGGGAGAGTAGACCTTGGCCATGTAAATCCCTGGGTATAGCAAACTTTTCAGAGATGATGTGAGGTCCAAAGTGAGATCACCATGTAGTAAAAAGGGTCTCAGGTATTATCAGCGTAACAGGTGGAACGAGGAAATTTCACTGAGGTAAAGATATGATATGGTGAATAGGTGGAGGAGGAAGGTAGGTTGGAGGCATCTAAAGGGCCATAGAATGATGGACACATCTGCTGCGCTGGTGAGTGGGGGAAGGGTTGCATTGAGTTTCTTTCGCCTGTGTTGTCCCCTCCCCCACCCTCAAGAACCTTTGGTGTCTGTACTAAAGCTCTGTGATGTGGGCCTGGAACTCTAGTCTAGAACGTGTATTCTCAATGCCCAGCTGCCTGAGGCAGCAGTACATTTCAAATGATGTGAATCATCTTTGTCTGAGAAGCCTTACTGCACCATGGCTGAACTCCAATTAAACTTGCTAGGTTTTCCCATCCTTGCCTTCCTCTGTGGGGTGGGGCTTCTTCTTCTGGTGCTGTGCTACCTAAAGAGGAAACCTTGTTCACCAGTATTTTTGAAACAGAGAGACGTCAGTCAGGTAAGTAAAGTCCCTCAGAGATATTAAATCTTTCTTTTCAAATAGATGAATTCAAAGCTAACAACTTCCAAATGATGCTTTTACTGAATCTTACAAATTTTACGTTGTATTTTATTTTATTTTATTTTATTTTATTTTGTTTATTTATTTTATTTTATTATTTCATTTTATTTTATTTTATTTTATTTTATTTTATTATTTTATTTTATTTTATTTTATTTTATTTTATTTTATATTTTATTTTATTTTATTTTATTTTATTTATTTTAAGTAGGCTCTAGGCTCAGTGTGGAGCCCAACACAGGGCTTGAACTCATGACCCTGAGATCAAGACCTGAGCTGAGACCAAGAGCCAGGTGCTTAACTGATTGAGCCACTTAGACACCCCTTAAGTTGTATTTTAATTTTCATTTGGTTTAAAATATTTTTTTTCTCTTGAGTCTTCTTCCTTGACCTGTGTATTAGTAGTGCGTTATTTAATCTAATCTAAACATTTTGGGATTTCCAGCTATCTTCCGGTAGTTGATTTCTTGTTTAATTCTGCTATGGTCTGAAAACATACTTTGTGTGATTTCTATTTTATATTCGTTAAGGTGTGTTTTGTGGTCCCGAATGTGGTCCATCTTAGTGAATGTTCCATGTGAGCTAGAGAAGAATGTGTATTCTGCGGTTCGATGAGGTTTTCTATAAATGTCAATTAGATCAAGTTGATTGATGGTGTTGTTTGGGTCAACTACATCTCTTCTGGTGTTCTACCTGCTGAATCTGCCCATTTCTGATAGAGGGCTGTTGAAATCTCCAACAATAACAGTGGATTCATCCATTTTTTCTTGCAATTCTATCAGTTTTTGCCTCACATACTTTGACACTATGTTGTTACATGTGTACATGTTAAGGCGTGTTGTGTCTTCTTGGAGAATTGACCTCTCTGTTGTTATGTAATGCTCCTCTTTACCCCTGACAATTTTCCTTGTTGTGAAGTCGGCTTTGTCCAAAATAATACAGTTACTCCTCTTTTCTTCCGGTCAGTGTTAGCATGGTACATTTTTCTGTCCCTTTGCTTTTAATCTATCTGTATCTTTATATTTAAAGTGGGTATTTTATAGACAACATATAATTGGGTCTTGTTTTTATCTACTCTGACAGTCTTCTCTTTTAATTGGTGAATTTAGACCACTTCCATTTAGTGGTTTTTAAATATACTTGGATTAATATCTCTACCGGTCCGTACTATTTACTATTCATTATACCTATCCTTCCCCTCTTTTTCTGCTTTTTCTGGTTTTAAACAAGCATTATATATAATTCCATTTTCTCACTTTTGTTAGCATACCAATTATTCCTTGTTTAAAACTATTTTAGTGGTTGTCCTAGAGTTTGTAATATACATTTACACCTAATCTAAGTCCACTTTCATGTAACGCTATACCAATTCATAGTGCAGGAGTGTCCAATTCCTCCAGTCCCTAGTAACATTGATGCCATTCATTTCACTTATCCATATACTAAAATCACCCAACACGTTATTATTATTATTATTAGGTCAATTGAGAATAAGATGAATGAAAGTTTTATTTTATCTTCATTCATTCCTTCTCTTCTTTGTGTAGATCTGAGTTATGTTCCTTCTCCCCAAAATACTTCTTTTACCACTTATTCCAGGGCAGGTCTATTGCTGATGAGTTCCCTGTTTTTATTTCTCTTTCACTTTGGTAGGATAATTTCACGAGGTATAACATTTTGGATTGGTGGTTTTTTTCTTTCAATACTAAACATTTCACTCCAATCTCTTACTTGCATGGTTTATGAGAATAGGTGATAATTCTTATGTTTTTTTCCTCTAGAGGTAGGGTTTTTATTTTCCTCTGGATTCTTTCAAAATTTTTCCTTTTGTTTTCCTACAGTTTGAATATGATATGTCCATGTATGAACTTCCACAATGTATGGTTAATCTGTCATTAATTTTGGAACATCCTTGGCCATTATTACTTAAAACATTTTTTTTCTGTTCTTTCTTCTCCTTCTGGTATCCCGATTACCTATATGTTACACATTTTGGAACACAGTTCTTGGATATTCTAGATTTTAGCATTAAAAAAATTCTTTTTCTCTTTCTATTTCAGTTTGGAAAGTTTCTACTGAGTTTTACGAAAACTTACTTATTCTTTCCTAGACCATACGCAACCTACGGATGAGTCAATCAAAGGCATTCTTCATTTCTCATAGTGCTTTTGGTTTCTAATATTTTCTTTTGATTTTTTTCTTAGAATTTCCCTCTCTCTGCTTACATTCCTCATCTATTTTTGTATGTTGCCTACCTTTTCCATTAGAGCCCTTAACATAATAATCATGGTTATTTTTGATACCATGTATGAGAATTCTGAAATCCGTCATATCTGAACGTACACCTGATGCTTGGTTTGTCTCTTCAGATTGCTTTTTCTTGCCTTTTAGCATGCCTTGCAATTTTTCTTTGAAAGCCAAACATGATGTATTGGGTAATTGGAACTGAAGTAAACAGACCTTTAATGTGATGTCTTACGTTAATCTGCTTAGGTGTTGGGCTGTGTTTAATATTTACTGTAGCTATACATGTCAGAGGTTTCAGTTTCCTCTAGTGTCCTTGTTTTTGTCTCCCCTAGTGTCTTTAGTTTTCCCTAAATCTCCCTAAATAGAACACATACCTTGCAGTTCTTTATAGCTATGATCCTGTTACTACACCAGAGCCCAGTCAATACTTTGGTAAGGTGTCAGGGGAGAGGATATGATTAAATACAGTCTTTTAATGGGCTTATGTCCCTGGACTGTGATGTTCACAAGTGTTTCGAAGGTTTTTTT
>NW_027402277.1:0-3502 GCF_003265705.2 Callorhinus ursinus
GAGCAGGGAGCCCGATATGGGGCTCGATCCCAGGACCCTGGGATCATGACCTGAGCCGAAGGCAGCTGCTTAAGCAATTGAGCCACCCAGGCGCCCCTAAATAGTTTTTGAAGGATGGAGGGAAGGATGGGAGGAAGGAGAGAGGGAGGGAAAAGAGAAGGGAAGGAGGGAGAACCCAAGGCATCCGGGTCCTTCACCATCACAGCCCTCAATGCGACTCTAGGCAAATGACAGCCTGCGTGGTACTTAACAGGTGTGGATGGAGAATGGCCCAATTTGATGTACGAGTCTAACTGCTGAAGAACACAGCGTAAGCTCAAGGGACTATAGGCTGCCCATTTTTCAGGGCACCTAGACACGAACCCATCCTCAAAAACAATCTCTACTGAGACTTCACACCAGGCCCCAACTGTGTGTGGACATAAACCAGAGCAGCTGAGAAGCCCCCAGCCCAGACCTGGACAAGGCTGTGGGGTGTGCTCATAAAGGCCAGGGCACACGAGCTTTGACCCTCTAGACACCCCTGCCCCAAGTCATGAAGCTCATCCTTCTGCTTCCCCAATCTGCAAGCACATTAATGCTGGGGTCCTTGGCAATGACCATGGGCTTCAAAGTCTCTCTTTCCATTCTCCCATGGAATGCTAGGCTGTGCATGGGAGACCCTCTCAGGAGCTCTTGGTGGGGCTGCCAGGGCTCACCTTGTGGTTGTGGCTGTGCGCACATGGGAGACAGCCAGGCCTGAGCAGGTGCCGTTCAGACCGAATGACAATGCCAAGTCCACTCTCCATTCAGATCTCCCTTTGCAAAGACTTCCTGAGTGTGTGTTAGGTGTCACTCACTGGGCAGAAAGATGGACAATAAACAAACAAACAAACAGGCTCACACAGCTGTAGTTATGATGAAGAGAAAATCTAGACTGGTCCACTTTAGCTGACAAGTCAATTCCCTAAGATTTCCTCCCATGCCTGGGAGATGCAACCACAGGGGGTAAATAATCAAAGATTAGAGATAGTATCATATACTGAAAAGGGTATGGGGAAATGGTCTGCAAGTATAATTAGACAATCCTTCTTTGAAGACAGCTTTGAAAGAGCTAGAAAACTTAAATATGTGTCCAGCCCTATCACCCAGAACTTCCACCTCAAGGTACCCACTCTGGAGAAATCTCTACACTTATGCACAGAAAACATGTACAAATATTTTAATGACTGCATCATTTGAAAGAGCAATAAACTGGAAATGATGTCTATTGATCCATGGAATATGGAGTAACAGTTTACAAGGAGGAAGGAGGGGTGCCTGGGTGGGGCCATCGGTTGAGTGACTGACTCTTGGTTTCAGTTCAGGTCATGATCTCAGGGTCGTGGGATCGAGCCCTACATCCGGCTCCATGCTCAGCTCGGGGTCTGCTTGAAGATTCTCTCCCTATCCCTCTGCCCATCCTGCTCGTGCTCTCTCTAAATAAGTAAATAAATAAATCTTTAAAAAAATAATAAAAAAAATAAATGGAGGAGGGAGATGTAGCTGCCCTGAAGCAAAGATTCTCCAGGATGGGACCACTGGGTAAAAGAGCAAGGTGGAGAAAAATAAGCACGATATCGGGTCATTCCGAAGGTAGAAAAAGCTGCACCCCAGTCTCCCCACATCCTAGATATGACATAATGCACGGAGATAGGCCTGTAACCATGTACCCCTGCAAAGGAGACCAGCAGAGAGGGCGCCATCGGAGGCCCCAGCTTGACTCAGATGTCCCAGTTTCTACACAATTACACATGGCTTATCTGCATAATTTTTACATTGGTATAATTAAACATGAGAAGGAAAAGAAAACAAAAAGAAAACCCAGGTGGTAGAACAACCCCCAGTTTGTACACTTCAACCCAGCTCAGGTGTGATTGTCTATTTTGACAATAAAGACAAAAGCCCGACTATCTGCCAAGATCCGTTGCCATTTACAGGATACACGACCACCCACGCTTCGCTTAGGTTGCCCGATAGCCCTATTGCTTAGCTTTCATTTTATTGGGTAAACACACACACACACACACACACACACACACACACACACACACTCCAAAATGTGGCTTAAAACCGTACCCATTTTATTTAGCTCACAAATCTGTGGGTCAGCTGGGTGATTTTTCTGGTCTGGGCCAGCCAGGCTGATATTTGCTGGATTTGTCCCTGGTCAGCTGGCAACTAGATAGTCCCGAATAATGGAGCTCAGGTGTCTGGAATGTGACACCTTGTTCTCGGTCTGGCTCTCCTCCTGCAACAGGCTTATTCACATGGTGGGGGCGCTGTCAGAGTTCCAACAGCATCACGGTGAAAGCTGCCGTGCCTCTTGAGGCGCAGGCTCTAAAATTCACACCTTGTCACTTCTACCACATTCCGTCGGTTAAAGCAAGTGCCGAGACCAGCCTGCGTGCTAGTGGTGGGAAACGGACTCTACCCAGCTAATAATACCAACAGCTCCTATGTGCCAGGCCCTGTGCTGAGCATTTTAGATAGATGTTCTCATTATGTTCTCATATTAAGCCTATGAGAAAGGTGTATAATCTCAATTTACAGATGGAAAAACTGAGGCACCCTGGTGGGGGGCAGGGTTAAAGAAGGGAAACTCTCCAGCAGACTCCAGGACGTTAACCCACGTACAGATGCCTGAAATGCCACCATTGCTGATTCTGTCCTGCTATGGGATGAATTCTGTCCCCCTGTGACCCCACCCCCACCCCAGGATTCATACGGTGTAGCTCTAACCCCCATGGGGCTGCATTTGGAATAAGGGAATAATGAAGGTTATATGAGGTCCAGGGTGGAACCCTGCTTCGTGTCCTCATAAAAGGAGACCCCAGAGAACTCAGTCTCTCTCTGCCACATGAGGACACAATGCCAAGAAGAGAACCAGAACTGAACTGGCCAGTACCTTGATCTGGAACCTCAGAGACTCCAAGACTGCGAGAAATACGTGTGTGTTGTCTAAGCCCCCCCGGTCTGTGCTATTTTGTTGTGGCAGCCCAAGCAGCCTAAGACATCTCTCTGTCCCCTTTTAAAATGCAGTGCCCCCTTGTTGGGATGAGCACTGGGTGTTGCATGTAAGTGATGAATCACTGAATTCTACTCCAGAAAACCAATATTGCACTGCTTGTTAACTAAAAAAATTTTTTTAATAAATAAATAAATAAAAGTAAAAACATAAAATGCAGTACCCCTTGAGCTGAATGTGACACCCCTTTCCTAATTTCTCAGTATGCACCTGTCATTCACTTTGTGGCTCTCCTTTCCGGTGAGCCAGACTTCAAGGTGAAGTTCCCAGGATACCATATTTCTGCATAGAGCTGGTCTCAACTCCCACTTGTCTCTGCTTTTTTTTTTTTTTTTTTTTTTATTTCTCTGCTTGGAGGACACAGGTTTGGCAATGACTGCTGGGCCCAACAGGTGGGTCTTGAGTCAAAAGAGAACATCTCGACAGGAAGAGAAAGGGTCTGAAGGCACCCTGGCT
>NW_027402278.1:0-3502 GCF_003265705.2 Callorhinus ursinus
AGCCAGGGTGCCTTCAGACCCTTTCTCTTCCTGTCGAGATGTTCTCTTTTGACTCAAGACCCACCTGTTGGGCCCAGCAGTCATTGCCAAACCTGTGTCCTCCAAGCAGAGAAATAAAAAAAAAAAAAAAAAAAAAAGCAGAGACAAGTGGGAGTTGAGACCAGCTCTATGCAGAAATATGGTATCCTGGGAACTTCACCTTGAAGTCTGGCTCACCGGAAAGGAGAGCCACAAAGTGAATGACAGGTGCATACTGAGAAATTAGGAAAGGGGTGTCACATTCAGCTCAAGGGGTACTGCATTTTATGTTTTTACTTTTATTTATTTATTTATTAAAAAAATTTTTTTAGTTAACAAGCAGTGCAATATTGGTTTTCTGGAGTAGAATTCAGTGATTCATCACTTACATGCAACACCCAGTGCTCATCCCAACAAGGGGGCACTGCATTTTAAAAGGGGACAGAGAGATGTCTTAGGCTGCTTGGGCTGCCACAACAAAATAGCACAGACCGGGGGGGCTTAGACAACACACACGTATTTCTCGCAGTCTTGGAGTCTCTGAGGTTCCAGATCAAGGTACTGGCCAGTTCAGTTCTGGTTCTCTTCTTGGCATTGTGTCCTCATGTGGCAGAGAGAGACTGAGTTCTCTGGGGTCTCCTTTTATGAGGACACGAAGCAGGGTTCCACCCTGGACCTCATATAACCTTCATTATTCCCTTATTCCAAATGCAGCCCCATGGGGGTTAGAGCTACACCGTATGAATCCTGGGGTGGGGGTGGGGTCACAGGGGGACAGAATTCATCCCATAGCAGGACAGAATCAGCAATGGTGGCATTTCAGGCATCTGTACGTGGGTTAACGTCCTGGAGTCTGCTGGAGAGTTTCCCTTCTTTAACCCTGCCCCCCACCAGGGTGCCTCAGTTTTTCCATCTGTAAATTGAGATTATACACCTTTCTCATAGGCTTAATATGAGAACATAATGAGAACATCTATCTAAAATGCTCAGCACAGGGCCTGGCACATAGGAGCTGTTGGTATTATTAGCTGGGTAGAGTCCGTTTCCCACCACTAGCACGCAGGCTGGTCTCGGCACTTGCTTTAACCGACGGAATGTGGTAGAAGTGACAAGGTGTGAATTTTAGAGCCTGCGCCTCAAGAGGCACGGCAGCTTTCACCGTGATGCTGTTGGAACTCTGACAGCGCCCCCACCATGTGAATAAGCCTGTTGCAGGAGGAGAGCCAGACCGAGAACAAGGTGTCACATTCCAGACACCTGAGCTCCATTATTCGGGACTATCTAGTTGCCAGCTGACCAGGGACAAATCCAGCAAATATCAGCCTGGCTGGCCCAGACCAGAAAAATCACCCAGCTGACCCACAGATTTGTGAGCTAAATAAAATGGGTACGGTTTTAAGCCACATTTTGGAGTGTGTGTGTGTGTGTGTGTGTGTGTGTGTGTGTGTGTGTGTTTACCCAATAAAATGAAAGCTAAGCAATAGGGCTATCGGGCAACCTAAGCGAAGCGTGGGTGGTCGTGTATCCTGTAAATGGCAACGGATCTTGGCAGATAGTCGGGCTTTTGTCTTTATTGTCAAAATAGACAATCACACCTGAGCTGGGTTGAAGTGTACAAACTGGGGGTTGTTCTACCACCTGGGTTTTCTTTTTGTTTTCTTTTCCTTCTCATGTTTAATTATACCAATGTAAAAATTATGCAGATAAGCCATGTGTAATTGTGTAGAAACTGGGACATCTGAGTCAAGCTGGGGCCTCCGATGGCGCCCTCTCTGCTGGTCTCCTTTGCAGGGGTACATGGTTACAGGCCTATCTCCGTGCATTATGTCATATCTAGGATGTGGGGAGACTGGGGTGCAGCTTTTTCTACCTTCGGAATGACCCGATATCGTGCTTATTTTTCTCCACCTTGCTCTTTTACCCAGTGGTCCCATCCTGGAGAATCTTTGCTTCAGGGCAGCTACATCTCCCTCCTCCATTTATTTTTTTTATTATTTTTTTAAAGATTTATTTATTTACTTATTTAGAGAGAGCACGAGCAGGATGGGCAGAGGGATAGGGAGAGAATCTTCAAGCAGACCCCGAGCTGAGCATGGAGCCGGATGTAGGGCTCGATCCCACGACCCTGAGATCATGACCTGAACTGAAACCAAGAGTCAGTCACTCAACCGATGGCCCCACCCAGGCACCCCTCCTTCCTCCTTGTAAACTGTTACTCCATATTCCATGGATCAATAGACATCATTTCCAGTTTATTGCTCTTTCAAATGATGCAGTCATTAAAATATTTGTACATGTTTTCTGTGCATAAGTGTAGAGATTTCTCCAGAGTGGGTACCTTGAGGTGGAAGTTCTGGGTGATAGGGCTGGACACATATTTAAGTTTTCTAGCTCTTTCAAAGCTGTCTTCAAAGAAGGATTGTCTAATTATACTTGCAGACCATTTCCCCATACCCTTTTCAGTATATGATACTATCTCTAATCTTTGATTATTTACCCCCTGTGGTTGCATCTCCCAGGCATGGGAGGAAATCTTAGGGAATTGACTTGTCAGCTAAAGTGGACCAGTCTAGATTTTCTCTTCATCATAACTACAGCTGTGTGAGCCTGTTTGTTTGTTTGTTTATTGTCCATCTTTCTGCCCAGTGAGTGACACCTAACACACACTCAGGAAGTCTTTGCAAAGGGAGATCTGAATGGAGAGTGGACTTGGCATTGTCATTCGGTCTGAACGGCACCTGCTCAGGCCTGGCTGTCTCCCATGTGCGCACAGCCACAACCACAAGGTGAGCCCTGGCAGCCCCACCAAGAGCTCCTGAGAGGGTCTCCCATGCACAGCCTAGCATTCCATGGGAGAATGGAAAGAGAGACTTTGAAGCCCATGGTCATTGCCAAGGACCCCAGCATTAATGTGCTTGCAGATTGGGGAAGCAGAAGGATGAGCTTCATGACTTGGGGCAGGGGTGTCTAGAGGGTCAAAGCTCGTGTGCCCTGGCCTTTATGAGCACACCCCACAGCCTTGTCCAGGTCTGGGCTGGGGGCTTCTCAGCTGCTCTGGTTTATGTCCACACACAGTTGGGGCCTGGTGTGAAGTCTCAGTAGAGATTGTTTTTGAGGATGGGTTCGTGTCTAGGTGCCCTGAAAAATGGGCAGCCTATAGTCCCTTGAGCTTACGCTGTGTTCTTCAGCAGTTAGACTCGTACATCAAATTGGGCCATTCTCCATCCACACCTGTTAAGTACCACGCAGGCTGTCATTTGCCTAGAGTCGCATTGAGGGCTGTGATGGTGAAGGACCCGGATGCCTTGGGTTCTCCCTCCTTCCCTTCTCTTTTCCCTCCCTCTCTCCTTCCTCCCATCCTTCCCTCCATCCTTCAAAAACTATTTAGGGGCGCCTGGGTGGCTCAATTGCTTAAGCAGCTGCCTTCGGCTCAGGTCATGATCCCAGGGTCCTGGGATCGAGCCCCATATCGGGCTCCCTGCTC
>NW_027402279.1:0-3502 GCF_003265705.2 Callorhinus ursinus
AGCCAGGGTGCCTTCAGACCCTTTCTCTTCCTGTCGAGATGTTCTCTTTTGACTCAAGACCCACCTGTTGGGCCCAGCAGTCATTGCCAAACCTGTGTCCTCCAAGCAGAGAAATAAAAAAAAAAAAAAAAAAAAAAGCAGAGACAAGTGGGAGTTGAGACCAGCTCTATGCAGAAATATGGTATCCTGGGAACTTCACCTTGAAGTCTGGCTCACCGGAAAGGAGAGCCACAAAGTGAATGACAGGTGCATACTGAGAAATTAGGAAAGGGGTGTCACATTCAGCTCAAGGGGTACTGCATTTTATGTTTTTACTTTTATTTATTTATTTATTAAAAAAATTTTTTTAGTTAACAAGCAGTGCAATATTGGTTTTCTGGAGTAGAATTCAGTGATTCATCACTTACATGCAACACCCAGTGCTCATCCCAACAAGGGGGCACTGCATTTTAAAAGGGGACAGAGAGATGTCTTAGGCTGCTTGGGCTGCCACAACAAAATAGCACAGACCGGGGGGGCTTAGACAACACACACGTATTTCTCGCAGTCTTGGAGTCTCTGAGGTTCCAGATCAAGGTACTGGCCAGTTCAGTTCTGGTTCTCTTCTTGGCATTGTGTCCTCATGTGGCAGAGAGAGACTGAGTTCTCTGGGGTCTCCTTTTATGAGGACACGAAGCAGGGTTCCACCCTGGACCTCATATAACCTTCATTATTCCCTTATTCCAAATGCAGCCCCATGGGGGTTAGAGCTACACCGTATGAATCCTGGGGTGGGGGTGGGGTCACAGGGGGACAGAATTCATCCCATAGCAGGACAGAATCAGCAATGGTGGCATTTCAGGCATCTGTACGTGGGTTAACGTCCTGGAGTCTGCTGGAGAGTTTCCCTTCTTTAACCCTGCCCCCCACCAGGGTGCCTCAGTTTTTCCATCTGTAAATTGAGATTATACACCTTTCTCATAGGCTTAATATGAGAACATAATGAGAACATCTATCTAAAATGCTCAGCACAGGGCCTGGCACATAGGAGCTGTTGGTATTATTAGCTGGGTAGAGTCCGTTTCCCACCACTAGCACGCAGGCTGGTCTCGGCACTTGCTTTAACCGACGGAATGTGGTAGAAGTGACAAGGTGTGAATTTTAGAGCCTGCGCCTCAAGAGGCACGGCAGCTTTCACCGTGATGCTGTTGGAACTCTGACAGCGCCCCCACCATGTGAATAAGCCTGTTGCAGGAGGAGAGCCAGACCGAGAACAAGGTGTCACATTCCAGACACCTGAGCTCCATTATTCGGGACTATCTAGTTGCCAGCTGACCAGGGACAAATCCAGCAAATATCAGCCTGGCTGGCCCAGACCAGAAAAATCACCCAGCTGACCCACAGATTTGTGAGCTAAATAAAATGGGTACGGTTTTAAGCCACATTTTGGAGTGTGTGTGTGTGTGTGTGTGTGTGTGTGTGTGTGTGTGTGTTTACCCAATAAAATGAAAGCTAAGCAATAGGGCTATCGGGCAACCTAAGCGAAGCGTGGGTGGTCGTGTATCCTGTAAATGGCAACGGATCTTGGCAGATAGTCGGGCTTTTGTCTTTATTGTCAAAATAGACAATCACACCTGAGCTGGGTTGAAGTGTACAAACTGGGGGTTGTTCTACCACCTGGGTTTTCTTTTTGTTTTCTTTTCCTTCTCATGTTTAATTATACCAATGTAAAAATTATGCAGATAAGCCATGTGTAATTGTGTAGAAACTGGGACATCTGAGTCAAGCTGGGGCCTCCGATGGCGCCCTCTCTGCTGGTCTCCTTTGCAGGGGTACATGGTTACAGGCCTATCTCCGTGCATTATGTCATATCTAGGATGTGGGGAGACTGGGGTGCAGCTTTTTCTACCTTCGGAATGACCCGATATCGTGCTTATTTTTCTCCACCTTGCTCTTTTACCCAGTGGTCCCATCCTGGAGAATCTTTGCTTCAGGGCAGCTACATCTCCCTCCTCCATTTATTTTTTTTATTATTTTTTTAAAGATTTATTTATTTACTTATTTAGAGAGAGCACGAGCAGGATGGGCAGAGGGATAGGGAGAGAATCTTCAAGCAGACCCCGAGCTGAGCATGGAGCCGGATGTAGGGCTCGATCCCACGACCCTGAGATCATGACCTGAACTGAAACCAAGAGTCAGTCACTCAACCGATGGCCCCACCCAGGCACCCCTCCTTCCTCCTTGTAAACTGTTACTCCATATTCCATGGATCAATAGACATCATTTCCAGTTTATTGCTCTTTCAAATGATGCAGTCATTAAAATATTTGTACATGTTTTCTGTGCATAAGTGTAGAGATTTCTCCAGAGTGGGTACCTTGAGGTGGAAGTTCTGGGTGATAGGGCTGGACACATATTTAAGTTTTCTAGCTCTTTCAAAGCTGTCTTCAAAGAAGGATTGTCTAATTATACTTGCAGACCATTTCCCCATACCCTTTTCAGTATATGATACTATCTCTAATCTTTGATTATTTACCCCCTGTGGTTGCATCTCCCAGGCATGGGAGGAAATCTTAGGGAATTGACTTGTCAGCTAAAGTGGACCAGTCTAGATTTTCTCTTCATCATAACTACAGCTGTGTGAGCCTGTTTGTTTGTTTGTTTATTGTCCATCTTTCTGCCCAGTGAGTGACACCTAACACACACTCAGGAAGTCTTTGCAAAGGGAGATCTGAATGGAGAGTGGACTTGGCATTGTCATTCGGTCTGAACGGCACCTGCTCAGGCCTGGCTGTCTCCCATGTGCGCACAGCCACAACCACAAGGTGAGCCCTGGCAGCCCCACCAAGAGCTCCTGAGAGGGTCTCCCATGCACAGCCTAGCATTCCATGGGAGAATGGAAAGAGAGACTTTGAAGCCCATGGTCATTGCCAAGGACCCCAGCATTAATGTGCTTGCAGATTGGGGAAGCAGAAGGATGAGCTTCATGACTTGGGGCAGGGGTGTCTAGAGGGTCAAAGCTCGTGTGCCCTGGCCTTTATGAGCACACCCCACAGCCTTGTCCAGGTCTGGGCTGGGGGCTTCTCAGCTGCTCTGGTTTATGTCCACACACAGTTGGGGCCTGGTGTGAAGTCTCAGTAGAGATTGTTTTTGAGGATGGGTTCGTGTCTAGGTGCCCTGAAAAATGGGCAGCCTATAGTCCCTTGAGCTTACGCTGTGTTCTTCAGCAGTTAGACTCGTACATCAAATTGGGCCATTCTCCATCCACACCTGTTAAGTACCACGCAGGCTGTCATTTGCCTAGAGTCGCATTGAGGGCTGTGATGGTGAAGGACCCGGATGCCTTGGGTTCTCCCTCCTTCCCTTCTCTTTTCCCTCCCTCTCTCCTTCCTCCCATCCTTCCCTCCATCCTTCAAAAACTATTTAGGGGCGCCTGGGTGGCTCAATTGCTTAAGCAGCTGCCTTCGGCTCAGGTCATGATCCCAGGGTCCTGGGATCGAGCCCCATATCGGGCTCCCTGCTC
>NW_027402280.1:0-3502 GCF_003265705.2 Callorhinus ursinus
GAGCAGGGAGCCCGATATGGGGCTCGATCCCAGGACCCTGGGATCATGACCTGAGCCGAAGGCAGCTGCTTAAGCAATTGAGCCACCCAGGCGCCCCTAAATAGTTTTTGAAGGATGGAGGGAAGGATGGGAGGAAGGAGAGAGGGAGGGAAAAGAGAAGGGAAGGAGGGAGAACCCAAGGCATCCGGGTCCTTCACCATCACAGCCCTCAATGCGACTCTAGGCAAATGACAGCCTGCGTGGTACTTAACAGGTGTGGATGGAGAATGGCCCAATTTGATGTACGAGTCTAACTGCTGAAGAACACAGCGTAAGCTCAAGGGACTATAGGCTGCCCATTTTTCAGGGCACCTAGACACGAACCCATCCTCAAAAACAATCTCTACTGAGACTTCACACCAGGCCCCAACTGTGTGTGGACATAAACCAGAGCAGCTGAGAAGCCCCCAGCCCAGACCTGGACAAGGCTGTGGGGTGTGCTCATAAAGGCCAGGGCACACGAGCTTTGACCCTCTAGACACCCCTGCCCCAAGTCATGAAGCTCATCCTTCTGCTTCCCCAATCTGCAAGCACATTAATGCTGGGGTCCTTGGCAATGACCATGGGCTTCAAAGTCTCTCTTTCCATTCTCCCATGGAATGCTAGGCTGTGCATGGGAGACCCTCTCAGGAGCTCTTGGTGGGGCTGCCAGGGCTCACCTTGTGGTTGTGGCTGTGCGCACATGGGAGACAGCCAGGCCTGAGCAGGTGCCGTTCAGACCGAATGACAATGCCAAGTCCACTCTCCATTCAGATCTCCCTTTGCAAAGACTTCCTGAGTGTGTGTTAGGTGTCACTCACTGGGCAGAAAGATGGACAATAAACAAACAAACAAACAGGCTCACACAGCTGTAGTTATGATGAAGAGAAAATCTAGACTGGTCCACTTTAGCTGACAAGTCAATTCCCTAAGATTTCCTCCCATGCCTGGGAGATGCAACCACAGGGGGTAAATAATCAAAGATTAGAGATAGTATCATATACTGAAAAGGGTATGGGGAAATGGTCTGCAAGTATAATTAGACAATCCTTCTTTGAAGACAGCTTTGAAAGAGCTAGAAAACTTAAATATGTGTCCAGCCCTATCACCCAGAACTTCCACCTCAAGGTACCCACTCTGGAGAAATCTCTACACTTATGCACAGAAAACATGTACAAATATTTTAATGACTGCATCATTTGAAAGAGCAATAAACTGGAAATGATGTCTATTGATCCATGGAATATGGAGTAACAGTTTACAAGGAGGAAGGAGGGGTGCCTGGGTGGGGCCATCGGTTGAGTGACTGACTCTTGGTTTCAGTTCAGGTCATGATCTCAGGGTCGTGGGATCGAGCCCTACATCCGGCTCCATGCTCAGCTCGGGGTCTGCTTGAAGATTCTCTCCCTATCCCTCTGCCCATCCTGCTCGTGCTCTCTCTAAATAAGTAAATAAATAAATCTTTAAAAAAATAATAAAAAAAATAAATGGAGGAGGGAGATGTAGCTGCCCTGAAGCAAAGATTCTCCAGGATGGGACCACTGGGTAAAAGAGCAAGGTGGAGAAAAATAAGCACGATATCGGGTCATTCCGAAGGTAGAAAAAGCTGCACCCCAGTCTCCCCACATCCTAGATATGACATAATGCACGGAGATAGGCCTGTAACCATGTACCCCTGCAAAGGAGACCAGCAGAGAGGGCGCCATCGGAGGCCCCAGCTTGACTCAGATGTCCCAGTTTCTACACAATTACACATGGCTTATCTGCATAATTTTTACATTGGTATAATTAAACATGAGAAGGAAAAGAAAACAAAAAGAAAACCCAGGTGGTAGAACAACCCCCAGTTTGTACACTTCAACCCAGCTCAGGTGTGATTGTCTATTTTGACAATAAAGACAAAAGCCCGACTATCTGCCAAGATCCGTTGCCATTTACAGGATACACGACCACCCACGCTTCGCTTAGGTTGCCCGATAGCCCTATTGCTTAGCTTTCATTTTATTGGGTAAACACACACACACACACACACACACACACACACACACACACACTCCAAAATGTGGCTTAAAACCGTACCCATTTTATTTAGCTCACAAATCTGTGGGTCAGCTGGGTGATTTTTCTGGTCTGGGCCAGCCAGGCTGATATTTGCTGGATTTGTCCCTGGTCAGCTGGCAACTAGATAGTCCCGAATAATGGAGCTCAGGTGTCTGGAATGTGACACCTTGTTCTCGGTCTGGCTCTCCTCCTGCAACAGGCTTATTCACATGGTGGGGGCGCTGTCAGAGTTCCAACAGCATCACGGTGAAAGCTGCCGTGCCTCTTGAGGCGCAGGCTCTAAAATTCACACCTTGTCACTTCTACCACATTCCGTCGGTTAAAGCAAGTGCCGAGACCAGCCTGCGTGCTAGTGGTGGGAAACGGACTCTACCCAGCTAATAATACCAACAGCTCCTATGTGCCAGGCCCTGTGCTGAGCATTTTAGATAGATGTTCTCATTATGTTCTCATATTAAGCCTATGAGAAAGGTGTATAATCTCAATTTACAGATGGAAAAACTGAGGCACCCTGGTGGGGGGCAGGGTTAAAGAAGGGAAACTCTCCAGCAGACTCCAGGACGTTAACCCACGTACAGATGCCTGAAATGCCACCATTGCTGATTCTGTCCTGCTATGGGATGAATTCTGTCCCCCTGTGACCCCACCCCCACCCCAGGATTCATACGGTGTAGCTCTAACCCCCATGGGGCTGCATTTGGAATAAGGGAATAATGAAGGTTATATGAGGTCCAGGGTGGAACCCTGCTTCGTGTCCTCATAAAAGGAGACCCCAGAGAACTCAGTCTCTCTCTGCCACATGAGGACACAATGCCAAGAAGAGAACCAGAACTGAACTGGCCAGTACCTTGATCTGGAACCTCAGAGACTCCAAGACTGCGAGAAATACGTGTGTGTTGTCTAAGCCCCCCCGGTCTGTGCTATTTTGTTGTGGCAGCCCAAGCAGCCTAAGACATCTCTCTGTCCCCTTTTAAAATGCAGTGCCCCCTTGTTGGGATGAGCACTGGGTGTTGCATGTAAGTGATGAATCACTGAATTCTACTCCAGAAAACCAATATTGCACTGCTTGTTAACTAAAAAAATTTTTTTAATAAATAAATAAATAAAAGTAAAAACATAAAATGCAGTACCCCTTGAGCTGAATGTGACACCCCTTTCCTAATTTCTCAGTATGCACCTGTCATTCACTTTGTGGCTCTCCTTTCCGGTGAGCCAGACTTCAAGGTGAAGTTCCCAGGATACCATATTTCTGCATAGAGCTGGTCTCAACTCCCACTTGTCTCTGCTTTTTTTTTTTTTTTTTTTTTTATTTCTCTGCTTGGAGGACACAGGTTTGGCAATGACTGCTGGGCCCAACAGGTGGGTCTTGAGTCAAAAGAGAACATCTCGACAGGAAGAGAAAGGGTCTGAAGGCACCCTGGCT
>NW_027402281.1:0-3502 GCF_003265705.2 Callorhinus ursinus
GACTTTAACACCCCCCTGACTGAAATGGACAGATCATCTAAGCAAAAGATCAACAAGGAAATAAAGACTTTAAATGACACACTGGACCAAATAGACTTCACAGACATATTGAGAACATTCCATCCCAAAGCAATGGGATACACATTCTTCTCTAGTGCCCATGGAACATTCTCCAGAATAGATCACATCCTAGGTCACAAATCAGGTCTCAACCGGTACCAAAAGATTGGGATTATTCCCTGCATATTTTCAGACCACATGCTTTGAAACTGGAACTCAATCACAAGAGGAAAGTCAGAAAGAACTCAAGTACATGGAGGCTAAAGAACACTACCTGCAACGTAACTATTATTATTCTAGTTTCTTACTAGATAGTCTTTTATTTTTTTCTTTTTAAGGGAAACAAAACAATAAAACAACAACAAAAGAGTGACCAACCAACCAAAAACATAAACAAAGAAAAAGGAAAAGGCACAGAAGACTAGAACATAGAAATGTCAACAGCATATCAATGTTTTTAATCACTGGGGGGCATATGGAAAAAAACAAACAATAAAAGTCAAGTATCCACTAAGATTATTTTAATGAGGGCGATAGAATGATGGCTTTCTGAAAATAGTCAACAGATGTCCCACCGTTATACTGAGGCTTGTTATATAACGGATGCTGTTGTAATCCTTTACAGATCTATTTTCCCGACTTGATCCTGTTCCAGCATCTGTGATGCTAAATGCTGCAGTGGCTGTTTCCTGGTTTTAAATGATGTTTCTAATGCCAGTTACAGGTCAAATTTAACATAAGTGAAAATAAAGATCTTGTTTGCATTTTCAGCAGGAAAACGATGCTTTATCTACATCAATGCTGTCCAATAATGTTCCTTCCACTCATGGAAGGAGAGGAAGTGCCCGAATTACAAAGATGTGTAGGCATAATTGGCATATTGGCACAATTTAGAGTAACCAACTCAATTGCTCAGAGAGACACATTCCTCAAATAACATTGCCAGAGGTCCACACTCATCTTTCCACCTGAAGTATGAATTTGTGCCATGAACGTCACTGGATGATTTAGTCATTAAAAACAAATCAGCTCTCTATGTTATACTTTGGGAAGGCTGGGGAGGGGAAGCCAAATTTTGATTTTGTGGACAGATGTAAGAAGTATTTGGAAAGACCCACTGATGATGTGTTCATTGAAAAACTTTAACCAGGATTCTATTTTTTTTCCATTTAATTTAATTTCCAAGTTGTGAAACATATACACATATCCTGGAAAACAAATTTATTTTAAAGTGTACTCAAGTCTCAAGTTAAATATTTGGGGAACTGGATGTGCAGAAGCCATACATTTTTTTTCCACTGGTGTTGAGGTCCACTTTGACAAAAGTCCTGGTTTTTAGGGAATTGCATTTCTTTTTCCCCCGGATGTTGAGGATCTTGCTGCTACCATATTGGTTTTACCATACAGGCTAGTCATGCAGCAGCCTATATGTTTTCTATGTCAGTCAGCAGCTCTGACCTTTAGCCATTCCTCTCTAGCCAGTGGGTCTGAAATGGTTAACACTGTTTTTCTAGGCTGCATGTGTCATGGGCTTATGTAAGACTGTAATGGTGCTCGGCAGTGGAAAGACCATTTTTTTCCTTTGGTGCCCAACCAGCAAATTACTTTGTTCTGCCAAAATGGACTAAAACAACACTTTCACTGCCACCCACTGGGAAAATGCAGGAGAAATAAAAGTCAGGGTGCTCAGATTAGAGAAAATCACTACCCCACAAAGTAAATAAATTCCTATCTATGTCTCCATTTTGCAGAACATACTAGAGAGGCAAAATAATGTAGAAACCAATGGAAAAAGGACTAATTAAATCAAACTAATAAAATGTCCATGATATTCCAGGCAGTTTAGTGTGGGGCCAAATCAGTGGGGGAACCTGTGATATGACTTCTCAGTATTGGCCATAAAGTCGCTTAGAATGCCGACAGTTCTAGATGGGGATCTTCCCCGACCCCAGCTCACTGACAAGGGCCTGAAAAATTCTGGTCAAATGCAAAGTTTCCTTAAATGTATCTTTTTATCTTAAAATCATATTACATTTTTAAAAAATTCTACTCGATTATGTTTGCTGGTAGTTTAGAGTAAAAAAATGTTTCTTTTCCTAAACGTCTGTGAGAAAGCAAGGCACTTGCCAAAATGGCATGTCTACACTATGACTTGACTTCAAGTCCACCCAGTCCATCGACAAGGCTGTTTTAGAAAACCCATGTGGCTTTCACAAAAAAGATGCTCTCTTCTGGAGCCTGGGGTAGAATGGAAAAGAGTAAAGGGAAGAAACTTCAATCCAGACAGTCCAGATTTTGTATGTGGACTTGGCCATGTACTCACTTTGTTGCTCTTGCAGCAAACTGCTTAACTGCTCTAATCTCAGCATTTTTGTTAGTGAAATAGGATGAGTGATGGACTGATACCAAAATGTTGTCTAGAACATTCAATGGGATGATGTGTGTGAAGTAATTATCACATAGGAACAAATGAATAAATGGTACTCTCACTCTTAACAAAGTTGGGTTCGGTCTGTGTGCAAGCCACACGGATGATACGGAACAACTCCGGGGTATTCAGGGTCTACTGAAGTTGGGGGCTAAAATAAAAGTTGTGAATTCCTAACACACTTACCTAAGGTACTCCTATTCACAATGGCCTCCACTCCTCTGCCCATTTAGAGTAGGTTTTTGCCACAAGTAAGACTACCCGTTGTTAAATTACCTTGTATGACTCAGCTCCTTGACCAAGGAGTATGCCCCGTAGAGAGAGTAACTATGTTATAGACATCTTCACATCTCCAAAAGTCATAGTTTTCAAACTTTAGTGAGCATAAGATCTCCAAGTACAAATGATGAACCTTGATCGCCCTCATAGATATTACGACTGGCAGGTGTGGAGTGGTGCCCAGGAATTAGCATTGTTAACAAATATCCCTCACTCCTGAACACTTCTATGCAGGTGGTCAGTACTTTCTCACATCTTCACAATAGCCTTCTTATGTGAACACCAGTCATTGTCGTTAGGGCCCATTCTAATTCAGTATGAGCTCATCTTAATTAATTATAGCTGCAAACACTCTATTCCAAATAAGGTCACATTTTGAGATTCTAGGGAGAGGAGGGACACTACTCAACTCAGTACATCCCCCAAACCTTGACTTTGACAACAGTAGTTTCACTAGCCAATTAGACTACACTGTAAATGAGTGCCATTAAGAGTGTGATGTCTCTTGAACAGACATTTCTCCAAAGAAGACATCCAAATGGCCAACAGGCACATGAAAAAGTGCTCAACATCACTCGGCATCAGGGAAATCCAAATCAAAACCTCCATGAGATACCACCTCACATCCGTCAGAATGGCTAAAATTAACAAGTCAGGGAATGACAGATGTTGGCGGGGATGTGGAGAAAGGGGAACCCTCCTACACTGTTGGTGGGAATGCAAGCTGGTGCAACC
>NW_027402282.1:0-2940 GCF_003265705.2 Callorhinus ursinus
CAAAGATGTTCACATCTTGCCTTTTTTTAAGTTTTATATGATATCCTTTGATAAACACTAATTTTTTAATTTTATTTGTTTATTTAAGTCAACTCTACACCCAACATGGAGCTCAAACTCACGATCCGAAGATCAAGAGTCCCATGCTCTACCAATTGAGGGAGCCAGGGACCCCTGAGGAACACTAATTTTTGTTGTAGTTTCTTTTTCAATATCAAACTGTATTTTAAAGTGATCCTTCTCTCATTCATTCCGCTGATGATCCATTTCCATAACCTATTGATGTGTTTGCTCAAAGTACAGAGTATATCATATATGGCTTAGCTCTCTTCACAAACAGTGTGGGATATATACTTTCACTTTTCTCTCAAGGTGGAGAATTTTCCTTAAGAGATACCCCTTTTGTGAAGAGTTGGAAGTTCTCTTTTGCTTCCTTTTTTTTTTTTCCTTTCCTCCTGGGAAATCCTGAAATGCTCAGCTTAGACTCACAGGTGTAGCTGGTAGTCTCTTCCCTGTGAACGTGGACTGTAGTGGCCGGGGGGCGGGGGGTGACCCAGCTAGCTCACAGGAGCTCAGGAGAGCCAATTGTTCAGTCATTGGTCATTTGAAATGAGCCACGGTGCGGCTCTTTACACCATGGAAACTGACAAACACGGTGAGTCAGGGCTTTAGTTTTCTCTTCTGGAGAGCCAGCTGTTGTTAAACATCTCCCAGCACGTGCCGGGGACGCCACCTTCTAATTCCAAGTTCCCCAGATCCTTTTCTTTGTGCCTCTGGGCACAGAGGAGCCAGGGCTGCAGGAATGGGAAGCTGCCGCACACGCTCAGCCTCAGCACCAGAACGGCTGCGTTCCGCACCCCCATCCTTCCATTTGCGCAGGGAGATTAAAGAAAATAACACATTCAAACAACTGAAGAAAGTATTACATTCCTGTGTCCGACGTTGATCATGTGCTGCATATTCTTCCCAAGGAAACAAACATGGCAGGGTTAGGGCGCGGGTGCCGAAAGCATCCATCAGGAAAGGATAGGTTTATACAGCTCCTTTGAGCTTCCTGAGACCAGGACCCTCACCTCCATGGTAATCCTGTAGGGAGCAGTAGTTCCCCAACTCCAGGGCAAGGCGACCTGCTGAGGCAGGGGGTGGTTTCTGCTCTGGTGGCTCCTCACTCTGCCCCTAGGCCAACACTAGTAACTATCAGACCTAGAAACAATCAGTTGAGAGAACAGATCTACTATGTTTCTCCTCTCAGCGGACTGCTGGTGGCTCACAGGTAAGGTGACACCTGCATTCCCCGCATGGACACCCAATGACCTCTGACAGAAGCCACAGGGCAGCAGTCAACACCGCTAACGACAACACAACCCAGCACAACGCAAAACCCCATAGTTATCTGACCTTCCAATGGCTGCAGCATTTCTCAGCCTAAAGGCTCTTCAGAAGGGTTGTTCTGAGCTGGTTAGAGCCAGTTCAGAGAGGCAGACAGACGGTCTCTGCAGACCCCAAAGGTTAAACTAGGTCTCCCTTTTCTGGTTCAAGTTTGGGCTTAATACAGAGTCACTCTTCTCAGATCTCAATTTAATCAACTCACAGTGACACACCATGTGTTCATTTAGATTAAATAACACCACAAAGGTATTTATGTAAGATAATTTTTTGTCGCAAGGAGACATAGTCTTCGTTAGGAAGGCCAATAAATATTAGATAAATTGAAATGCTTGATAAAATCTCACCTCCCCAGCATCTACTCTGAGGTCAGATGTTCTTCCGGAGACTGATATGATCTTAGGGGACGGTCAAGTCTATGTCATACAAACTATTGCGAAAAACAGAAAATGAAGTTGTACAGCTCATTTTAAAGAAGCTAGAGTAATCTGGATCCCAAAACCAGAGAATACAAGAAAATAAAACAATTGGCCCATTTTGTCTTCAAAGACACAAAAATTCAAAATGAAATAGGGTGTTAAGAAATCAAATCTAAGTGTTAAAAATGCCTCACTATTGACTGTAGTTTATTCTTGGGTTGCACAAAGAGGACTACATTACGCTATCAACCAGTGTAAAAAAGATAGCAATATTACGTCAACTGATGGCCTAAAAAGATAAACAATATTACCTAAATAGATAAAAAAGTCATTTGAGGAAGCTCAAGACATATTTATGGTTCTAAAAAAATCCTTCAGGGAACTCAACATCACAGGTAATTTCCTTAAATGTACAGATCAAGTTATAGTAAACTATTATTTAACGGAAAACTTGTCATCCATTTCTCTGAGGATCTAGGATGAGCGACGATGGCCAACTATCACCCCTGTTGTCTATCATCGTTCTGGAAGCCATGGAGAATACCTCGGAATATAAAAAGAAAGAAGAGCTACAGGGATTGGAAAGGCAGAGATAAAACTGTCATCAGCTGCAGAGAGCATAACCGTCAACCCCCGAAACCCACAATCATCAAGATGCTAGAGTTAATAAGGGAATTGAATACTATAACCCAACACGTGCTCCAAAACCAACCACATTTCTCCATACCGGAAATAGCCAAATAGAAAAAATGAATAAAAATAAGACACCAGGGGCACCTGGGCGGCTCAGTCCGTTAAAGATCTGCTTTCAGTTCTGGTCCTAACCCCAGGGTCCTGGGATCGAGCCCCGTGTCGCGCTCCCTGCTCACCTGGGGGCCTGCTTCTCCCTCTCCTCCCCACTAGTGGTCTCTCTCGCTAGCTCTGTCTCTCCCCCAGATGAATAAATAAATAAATAAATAACATCTCTTTAAAAAATTTAGAAACAACAACAAGAGGCAGTCATGTGACATGGATTAGAAGAGAAAACATGACCTCAGCAGAATGCGCGGTGTATCAAAGAATGCTTGCTGCGGATGCATGTCCTCACGTCACCGTGAAGTGTCACTCTGGCCTCCGGGATGGCACCGGCCCCAAC
>NW_027402282.1:2950-3502 GCF_003265705.2 Callorhinus ursinus
TCCGTAAGATATACATGTTTTAGTATGATTTTCTGAAATTAGGACGTGTCTTACATTCACTGATGACCAGGCAGCATTCATAAAATAATTGTCATTGTTTTAGGAATACTTAAATACATTTATTTAGTGTATACTTTTCCTGGTTTGTTTATACACAAGAGTGATATAAGATAAAAAATATACCTAAGTAAGTCCTAACATCTCCTTCATTAAGTGTAAAATAAAAATGCTGAGTGATAAGAAAATATTATATCCTAACTTAATTTGTAGCTCTCTTGTCTTGGTGGTAGAGACATAGTAATGCATCTTTCAGTCCATGGATGCTTGGACTCAGAGAAATGCAGTGAAGGCTTTTCCCCTCCTCTGCTCTCACAGAGCACTCTCTGCTAACTTGACCCTCTGACAGTCGGCATGGTTCTCTGGAAGTTCAGATATTTATTGTTCTCTCCCAAGGTTTCTCCTCAGAAACCGAAATGACGAATAGTTTATTTACACGTGAGGTTTCTAATTTCCATTTCTATGAGCAAGAGTACAAGGCACTCCTAGAGAAAA
>NW_027402283.1:0-2014 GCF_003265705.2 Callorhinus ursinus
GGTGGGTGCGCTGGGATGGACATACAATGACTCATCAAGTAGAGACCATAAATAAAAGATAAAAATCATTTTTAAAAATAAACCAAGTGGGGTGCCGCCTGGGTAGCTCAGTCGTTAAGCATTTGCCTTGGCTCAGGTCATGAACCCAGAGTCCTGGCATCAAGCCCCGCATCAGGCTCCCTGCTTGGTGTGAAGCCTGCTTCTCCCTCTTCCACTCCCCCTGCTTGTGTTCCCTCTCTCGCTGTCTCTCTCTGTCAAATAAATAAATAAATCAAATCTTAAAAAAATAAACCAAATGAATTTCTGGAGTTGAGGGGCTCAACAGTAGATTTGAATTAAAAGAAAAACTTAGTCCATAAGCTTAAAGATAGATAATGCAGTTTGACGAACTGAGAGGGAAAAATTGAAAGTAAATGAACAGAGCCACAGATGTGGAACACCACTGAGCACACCAAGGTACACATTATGGAAATACCAGAAGGAGGAGAAAGAAGCTGAAAAATATTCAAAGAAATAATTGCTGAGGGTGCCTGCGTGGCTTAGTTGGTTAAGGGACTGCCTTCAGCTCAGGTCATGTTCCTGGGGTCCTGTGATCAGGTCCTGCATCGGGCTCCCTGTTTGGCAGGGAGTGTGCTTCTCCTTCTGACCCTCTCCCCTCTCATGCTCTCTCTCTATCTCATTCTATCTCTCAAATAAATGAATAAAATCTTTAAAAAAAAGAACTAATTGCTGAAAACTTACACGTTTGATGAAAACACTAATGAACATATCCAGAAAATTCATTTTACTAAATAGGATAAATCAAAGAAATCCACATCAAAATATATACAAGTAATGTTGCTATGTATCAGTGGAATTAAGCATGCGTCTGAAGTAGATTCTGATGAGTTAAGGTGTAGGTGGTATACCCTAAAACCACTGCTAAGAAACAAAAAGTACAATGAAAAAATCACTAAAGCAATTAACATGTTACACTAGAAAATATTCACTTAATGTAAAAAAGAACTAAAAGAAGAATAAAGGAACCAAAAAAATGACATGAGACATACAGGAAGTAACGATAAAATGACAGACGTACATTCATGTATAAAAAACATTAAAAGTAAAAGGATTATTCAACATAGTATTAGAAGTCCTAGCCAGAGCAATCAGACAACAAAAAGAAATCAAAGGCATCCAAATCGGCAAAGAGGAAGTCAAGATCTCACTCTTTGCAGATGATATGATACTTTATGTGGAAAACCAAAGACTCCACCCCAAAACTGCAAGAACTCATACAGGAATTCAGTCAAGTAGCAGGGTATAAAATCAATGCACAGAAATCAGTGGCATTCCTATACACCAACAACAAGACAGAAGAGAGACAAATCAAGCAGTCGATCCCATTCACAATTGCACCCAAACCCATAAGATACCTAGGAATAAATTTAACCAAAGAGGCAAAGGATCTGTACTCAGAAAACTATAAAATACTCAGGGAACTAATTGAAGAAGACACAAAGAAATGGAAAAACGTTCCATGCTCATGGATTGGAAGAACCAACATTGTGAAGATGTCAGTGCTACCTAGGGCAATCTACACATTCATTGCAATCCCCATCAAAATACCATCCACTTTTTTCCAAGAAATGGAACAAATAATCCTAAAATTGGTATGAAAACAGAAGAGACCCCGAATAACCAGAGGAATCTTGAAAAAGAAAAGCAAAGCTGGCGGCATCACAATTCCGGACTTCCAGCTCTATTACAAAGCTGTCATCATCAAGACAGTATGGTACTGGCACAAAAACAGACACATAGATCAATGGAACAGAATTGAGAGCCCAGAAATGGACCCTCAACTCTATGGTCAACTTATCTTTGACAAAGCAGGAAAGAATGTCCAATGGAAAAAAGACAGTCTCTTCAACAAATGGTGTTGGGAAAATTGGACAGCCACATGCAGAAGAATGAAACTGGACCATTTCCTTACACCACACACAAAAATAGACTCCAAATGGTTGAAAGACCTAAA
>NW_027402283.1:2114-2588 GCF_003265705.2 Callorhinus ursinus
AAATGACATATCAGATAAAGGGCTAGTATCCAAAATCTATAAAGAACTTATCAAACTCAACACCCAAAGAACAAATAATCCAATCAAGAAATGGGCAGAAGACATGAACAGACATTTCTCCAAAGAAGACATCCAAATGGCCAACAGGCACATGAAAAAGTGCTCAACATCGCTCGGCATCAGGGAAATCCAAATCAAAACCTCAATGAGTTACCACCTCACACCCGTCAGAATGGCTAAAATTAACAAGTCAGGGAACGACAGATGTTGGCGGGGATGTGGAGAAAGGGGAACCCTCCTACACTGTTGGTAGGAATGCAAGCTGGTGCAACCACTCTGGAAAACCGTATGGAGGTTCCTCAGTTGAAAATAGAGCTACCCTTCGACCCAGCAATGGCACTACTGGGTATTCACCCCAAAGATACAAATGTAGGGAACCGAAGGGGTATGTACACCCCAATGTTTATAGTAGCA
>NW_027402283.1:2688-3502 GCF_003265705.2 Callorhinus ursinus
TGGCGGGGATGTGGAGAAAGGGGAACCCTCCTACACTGTTGGTGGGAGTGCAAGCTGGTGCAACCCCTCTGGAAAACAGTATGGAGGTTCCTCAAACAGTTGAAAATAGATCTACCATTCGATCCAGCAATTGCACTACTGGGTATTTACCACAAAGATACAAATGTAGGGACCCGAAGGGGTACGTGCACCCCAATGTTTATAGCAGCAATGTCCACAAGAGCCAAACTGTGGAAAGAGCCAAGATATCCCTCGACAGATGAATGGATAAAGAAGAAGTGGTATATATACACAATGGAATATTATGCAGCCATCAAAAAGAATGAGATCTTGGCATTTGCAACGACGTGGATGGAACTGGAGGGTGTTATGCTTAGTGAAATAAGTCAATCAGAGAAAGACATGTATCATATGACCTCACTGATATGAGGAATTCTTATCTCAGGAACAAACTGAGGGTTGCTGGAGGGGTCGGGGTTCGGAGGGATGGGGTGGCTGGGTGATAGACATTGGGGAGGGTATGTGCTACGGTAAGCGCTGTGAATTGTGCAAGACTGTTGAATCACAGATCTGTACTTCTGAAAAAAATAACTCAACATATTTTAAGAAAAAAGAAAAAGAAGAAGATAGCAGGAGAGGAAGAATGAAGGAGTAAGTCAGAGGGGGAGACGAACCAGGAGAGATGATGGACTCTGAAAAACAAACTGAGGTTTCTGGAGGGGGGGAGGGTAGGGGGATGGGTTAGCCTGGTGATGGGTATTAAAGAGTGCACATTATGCATGGAGCACTGGGTGTTATGAACAAACAATGAATC
>NW_027402284.1:0-3501 GCF_003265705.2 Callorhinus ursinus
AGCAAGCAAGCTTCTCCATGCATCTAAATCATCTTCCTAGCAAAGACCACAAGCAAAGCTTTAGAAGGATCATCTTTTAAAATGTACATTTATACGTATAGTAAGTTACTCAAAACCAATGAATATAAATGTAACGAAATGCACAAAAAGATAAGTATTTACACAGAGCCTTAAATCCTTGAAGTTCAGAACACATTAAAGAAAAAATAACAATCACCAGATATTTATAAATATGTGAAACAGAAAATACAAACATGTAAATGACTCCCCATCGGTCCCTGGTAACTGAATTCAGGTAGGGATGCAGTCCTCTTTTGAGTTAAAGTGAGAGGGTTTCATATTGGTGTTCTCCATATCAGACAGTAATAATATAGTTCTTGATTTCAGGATGTGATTTTTTTTTTGATAGTCTATTATTTCTGTATTATTTAAGTCCTGTGAAACTTAATTATTTCCATTATCAAAATTACAGTTTCTTTTCTATCAGAGAGAATAGTGATATGGAATCCTTTTGTTTTAATGGTTGCTAAAAATACAAAATGTGGAGGATAGAAACTTAAATAGAGAATAGTGAATTTTTAAGTTCTTTTTTATCTGATTCCCAAGCATTAACATTTTTTCGTTTGTTTCCAGTGTTTTAAAGGTCCTTCCAAAAGTGTCCCTAGGGCAAAGAAACTCTGTTTAGATTTTTCCTATGTGCTTTATTTTCTTGATATTTTTATTTTGCAGAAGGAATTTGCCATTTACTTTTGATGAAGTTAATAAATGTATAGTATCTTTAGATTCTATTTCTTGGATTTAGAGGATAATTTGAATGTTAGATTTCAAAAGGTTTGTACGTAAATGGCCTGTGGTGGTCAAATGTGGCTTGTAATTTTAATCTTGATGAATTGAGGAATACATAAAACAAACAAAAATTAACAATTTAGCTCATTGTGTTTTTTCTTTATCTCCTTATTTATCTTTAGGAGGACTGTACAGCTTCTTTTTGACGATTATAGAAAATAGCTCAATGCCAACATTAAGATACCGAAAAAAAAATTTTATTTATGTATTTATTCGAGAGAGAGAGAGAGAGTCCATGCATGTGGGCAGGGTGAGGGGCAGAGGGAGAGGGGGAAAGAGAGAGAGAGAGAGAGAGAGAGAGAATCTCAAGCAGACTCCATGCTCAGTGTGGAACCCAACATGGGGTTCTAATCCCAAGACCCTGAGATCATGACCTGAGCTGAAATCAAGAGTCAGATGTTTAACTGATTGAGCCACCCACACACCCCCCTAAGATACCTTTTAATTTAATGTTTTCAAAACCAAGGAGAAGGATCTTCCATTCCAAGGGAGGCTCTAAATAATGTAGGAGTCCAGGGTCCAAAATTCATTCATCTATCCATCCATCCATCCATCCATCCATATACTCAGCAATACATAAACTTATAGTAATCTTTGGTATTAAGGAACAGTATTCATAAAGTCCTTGTATTATAATAATTATAATAAGAACATTTATATCATGTTTAAATATGTACAAAACATCTTCATTATATAACTGACAACTCTTTCCTGGCTTTATAATCTACTATAGAAAGGGGAAAAGTTAAATTTGTGATAAGAGGTAGGAATGGGAGGCAGCCATAGGGAGCCATTTTAAAGTTACAGAATTAAATACACTACTAAAAGTTAAATTTCCCAATTTTTCAAGACTAGTGGTCTTTTTCTTAAGCCATCACAAGATTTTAAATATATAACCTTCATCAGTAATGCTTCTTCCTACACTGCCCTGTGGCTTCTCAGTCACTTTCACCAAATAAATAGCTTAATGAGTCCTTTTCATTGTCTTATTAAAAGTAAAATTTGAAGACTATCCACAAATTTAGGTGTCTATGCTAACCAGATAATATAAAATTCTCTACTAAATCAGAACACAAGGGTTCATAGGTCATATACCCTCAAATCATGGTGAACACAATACATTATTTCTTAATGTTTTAAAAAAGGAAAACATCAATGAAGCAAAGAATTCATTCTTAGAACTAAACATCTGAATTTAGAAGAACTAGAAGAGAATCTTAATATTAAGGGCTTCAGAATGAAGTTATCTCAATTTCCTGGCTAACATGGCATTCTAGTCCTGATTAATGATATGAACGAAATAGATTACAGTGATAAAAGTACCATATAACATCCCAGTCTCTTCATCAATTGATTTTTGTAATAAAGATGTTCTTTGGGGAAGCCTGGGTGGCTCAGTCGGTTAAGCATCTGCCTTCAGCTCAGGTCATGATCCCAGGGTCCTGGGATCAAGTCCCATGTCGGGCTCCCTGCTCAGTGGGGAGTCTGCTTCTCCCTCTCCCTCAGCCCCTCCCCCTGTTCATGTTCTCTCTCTAATAAATAAATAAAATCCTTAAAAAAAAAAGATATTCTTTGGGTAATTCCTTTATGTACAAAACTCTTATTTAAAAACATTTGAATCATTAAGTATTTTAAACAAAAACAAACTTAAAAAATCATGTTGGTGATTATACGTATGTATATACATGGCTATATAAGAGCTAATAAATATTATAGGGATGAGAAAGGTAAAATAAAAGAACATATGTCAGCTTAAAATTGGATAGCAACATTTTTAAAAAGATTTTATTTATTTGACAGAGAGAGCACAAGCAGGTGGAGCAGCAGGCAGAGGGAGAGAAAAAAGAAAAACAAAACTGGAGGTGTCACAATCCCAGATTTAAAGATATATTGCAAAGGTGTAGTAATCAAAACAGTATGGTACTAGCACAAAAACAGACACATAGATCAATGGAACAGAATAGAGAGCCCAGAATAAGCCCACAATTACATGGTCAGTTGATCTTCAACAAAGGAGGCAAGAATACTCAACGGGGAAAAAGACAGTCCCTTCAACAAATGGTGTTGGGAAAACTGGGCAGCCACATGCAAAAGAATGAAACTGAACCACTTTCTTACACCATACACAAAAATAAACTCAAAAGGGATGAAGGATCTAAATGTGAAACCTGAAATAATAAAACTCCTAGAAGAGAGCACAGGCAGTTTCTGACACTGGTCATAGCAACATTTTTCTAGACATGTTTCCTGAGGCAAGGAAAACAAAAGCAAAAATAAACTTATGGGACTACATCAAAATAAAAAGCTTCTGCACAGCGAAGGAAACAATCAACAAAACTAAAGACAACTGACTGAATGGGAGAAGAGATTTGCAAATGACATATTCAGTAATGGGTTTGTATCCAAAATACATAAAGAGGTTATACAGTTCAACACTCAAAAAACAAATAATCCAATTAAAATGGGCAGAAGACATGAATAGACATTTCTCCAAAGAAGACATCCAGATGGCCAACAGACACATGAAAAGACGCTCAACATCATTAATCATCAGGGAAATAGAAATCAAAACCATAATGAGGCATCACCTCACACCTGTCAGAATGGCTAAAATAGAAAACACAAGAAACAACAGGTGTTGGTGAGGATGTGGAG
>NW_027402285.1:0-2102 GCF_003265705.2 Callorhinus ursinus
AGCATAATACCCTCCAGTTCCATCCACGTCGTTGCAAATGGCAAGATTTCATTCCTTTTGATGGCTGCATAATATTCCATTGTATATATACACCACATCTTCTTTATCCATTCCTCTGTTGATGGACATCTTGGCTCTTTCCATAGTTTGGCTATTGTGGACATTGCTGCCATAAACACCGGGGTGCACATACCCCTTCGGATCCCTACATTTGTATCTTTGGGGTAAATACCCAGTAGTGCAATTGCTGGATCGTATGGTAGCTCTATTTTCAACTGTTTGAGGAACCTCCATACTGTTTTCCAGAGTGGCTGCTCCAGCTTGTGTTCCCACCAACGCTGTAGGGGGGTTCCCCTTTCTCCGCATCCCCGCCAACATCTGTCATTTCCTGACTTGTTAATTTTAGCCATTCTGACTGGTGTGAGGTGGTATCTCATTGAGATTTTGATTTGGAATCTTTAATTCCCTGATGCTGAGTGATGTTGAGCACTTTTTCATGTGTCTGTTGGCCATTTGGATGTCTTCTTTGGAAAAATGTCTGTTCATGTCTTCTGCCTATTTCTTGATTGGATCATTTGTTCTTTGGGTATTGAGTTTGGTAAGTTCTTTATAGATTTTGAATAGTAGCCCTTTATCTGATATGTCATTTGCAAATATCTTCTCCCATTCTGTCGGTTGTCTTTTGGTTTTGATGACTGTTTCTTTTGCCGTGCAAAAGCTTTTTATCTTGATGAAGTCCCAATAGTTCATTTTTGCCCTTGCTTCCCTTGCCTTTGGTGATGTTTCTAGGAAGGAGTTGCTGCCGCTGAGGTCAAAGAGGTTGCTGCCTGTGTTCTCCTTTAGGATTCTGATGGACTCCTGTGTCACATTTAGGTCTTTCAACCATTTTGGGTCTATTTTTGTGTGGGGTGTAAGGAAATGGTCCAGTTTCATTCTTCTGCATGTGGTTGTCCAAGTTTCCCAACACCATTTGTTGAAGAGACTGTCTTTTTTCCATTGGACATTCTTTCCTGCTTTGTCAAAGATTAGTTGACCATAGCATTGCGGGTCCATTTTTGGGCTCTCTATTCTGTTCCATTGATCTATGTGTCTGTTTTTGTGCCAGTACCATACTGTCTTGATGATGACAGCATTGTAATAGAGCTGGAAGTCCAGAATTGTGATGCCACCAGGTTTGTTTTTCTTTTTCAACATTCCTCTGGCTATTCGGGGTCTTTTCGGGTTCCATACAAATTTTAGGATTATTTGTTCCATTTCTTTGAAAAAAGTGGATGGTATTTTGATAGGGATTGCTTTAAATGTGTAGATTGCTCTAGGTAGCATTGACATCTTCACAATATTTGTTCTTCCAATCCATGAGTGTGGAATGTTTTTCCATTTCTTTGTGTCTTCTTCAATTTCTTTCATGAATATTTTATAGTTTTCTGCGTACAGATTCTTTGCCTCTTTGGTTAGATTTGTTCCTAGGTATCTTAGGGTTTTGGGTGCAATTGTAAATGGGATCAACACCTTAATTTCTCTTTCTTCTGTCTTGTTGTTGGTGTATAGGAATGCCACTGATTTCTGTGCATTGATTTTATATCCTGCCACTTTACTGAATTCCTGTATGAGTTCTAGCAGTTTTGGGGTGGAGTCTTTTGGGTTTTCCACATAAAGTATCATATCATCTGCAAACAGTGAGAGTTTGACTTCTTCTTTGCTGATTCGGATACCTTTTATTTCTTTTTGTTGTCTGATTGCTGTGGCTAAGACTTCTAGTACTATGTTGAATAGTAGTGGTGATAGTGGACATCCACGTCATGTTCCTGACCTTAGGGGGAAAGCTCTCAGTTTTTCCCCATTGAGAATGATATTCACTGTGGGTTTTTCATAGATGGCTTTTATGATATTGAGGTATGTACCCTCCCTCCCAATATTCTGAAGAGTTTTGATCAAGAAAGGATGCTGTATTTTGTCCAGTGCTTTTTCTGCATCTGTTGAGAGGATCATACGGTTCTTGTTCTTTCTTTTATTAATGTATTGTATCACATTGATTAATTTGTGGATGTTGCAATTCCACCTCTGGCAAAGACATTTGAAAACCATGGCAACAGGCTTCTCCC
>NW_027402285.1:2202-3501 GCF_003265705.2 Callorhinus ursinus
TTTTTTTTTTTGAACTTTTTTTCCTTTTTCAACCAATATCTTATCAATCCCTTTTTTAAAAATCTTTTATATTTTTCATTCTTAGAGTCATATTCTATCCCTTCATAGTAGTTAACCTTCTTTTTGGTATATATATATATAAGTTGTTCTCTCTTTAAAATTTTGGGATACAGTTTCTTCTAACAGACCAAAATATACCCTAAATCTCTAGTGTATGGGTTTATTCTAGTCTCTTGCCCTATCACATTCTCTCCCTTTTTTTTTAATTCCTCTTCTTTCTTTTTTCAACCAACTTCTTATCAATTCCTTTGATAAAATCTTCTATAATTTTCATCTTTACAGTCATATTCCATCCCTTCATCGTATTTACCCTTATTTTTGTACATATATGAGTTTTTCTTTCTTTAAAATTTTGGGAGGCACTTTCTTCTAACACACCAAAATACACCCAAAACCTAGTGTGTGGCACTGATCTATGCACCAGCCTGATCATATTTAATCATATTCTTTTTTTTTTATCTTTTTCTTTTTTCTTTCTTTTTTCTTTCTTTCCCTTTCTTTTCCCCCGGTTTCAGTTCTCTTCTGATTTGTTTAGTGTATATTTTTCCGGGGTCATTGCTACCCTATTAGCACTTTGTTCTCTCATTCATCTATTGTCCTCTGGACAAAATGACAACATGGAAAAAAATCACCTCAAAAAAAAAAAAAAAAGAACAAGAGGCAGCACTGACTGTGAGGGTCCTAATTAATACAGACATTAGTAAGATGTCAGAACTAGAGTTCAGAATGACGATTTTAAAGATACTAGCTGGGCTTGAAAAAAAGCATGGAGGATACTAGAGAAACCCTCTCTGGATAAATAAAAGAACTAAAATCTAACCAAGTCGAAATCAAAAAGGCTATTAATGAGGTGCAATCAAAAATGGAGGCTCTAACTGCTAGGATAAATGTTAACAATTCAGACAGGTGTGAGGTGATGTCTCATTGTGGTTTTGATTTGTCCTTCCCTAATGATTAGTGATGTTGAACCTCTTTTTGTGTGTCTGTTGGCCATCTCTATGTCCTCTTTGAAGAATTGTCTGTTCATGTCTTCTGCCCATTTTTTTTAACTTTTTCCTTTTATTTTATTTTTTTTTGTTTTTTTATTTTATTATGTTATGTTAATTACCATACATTACATCATTAGTTTTTGATGTAGTGTCCCATGATTCATTGTTTGAATATAACACCCAGTGCTCCATTCAATACATGCCCTCTTTAATACTCATCACCAGGCTAACCCATCCCCCCACCCCCCCC
>NW_027402286.1:0-3500 GCF_003265705.2 Callorhinus ursinus
TATTATTTAAAACCTAAAAGTATAACTATTATGATAAAGATCCAGTTCAATGATTTTTGTCATTTGATTTCACTGAATTAAAATTTTACTACTTTCTTAAATCTGTTTTTTTACCAATTAATCTAGATAAAAGCCAATTCCTATCATTGTCATGAATGAATCTGTATCATTGCTTCCAAGTACTTTTTAGTATAGCAACTATCCCATTTGTTGGTGTGATTTCTTTTTTTAAATTCAATTTATCAAACTAAAAAAAAAGAAAAACAGTTCACTCATCCGCCCCCCTCACACACACACACTCCCCCACCTCTGGCAACCCCCAATCTATATATCTATAAGCTTGGCTTTATTTATGTATTTATTTATGCATGTATGTGTTTATTTATTTATTTATTTATTTATTTATAGATTCTACATATAAGAGAGATCATATGGTATTTGTTTTTCTTTGACTTATTTTACTTACCATAATGCCCTCAAGGGCCATCCATGTTGTCACAAATGGCAAGATTTTATTCTTTTTTATGGCTAAATAATATTCATTATGTGTGTATATACACACATACACACACACACAAATACCACATTCTCTTTTTCCATTCATCCATCAGTGGAGACAGGTTGTTTCCATATCTTGGTTATTGCAAATAATGCTGCAATGAACATAGGGATGCACATATCTTTTCAAGTCAGTGTTTCATTTTCTTGGAATAAATATCCAGAAGTAGAATTGCTGGGTCATAGGTAGCTCTATTTTTAATTTTTTGAGGAATCTCCATACTGTTTTCCATGAGAGCTGCACCAGTTTATATTCCCTCCAACACTGCACGAGGGTTCCCTTTTCTCCACATCCTTGCCAACACTTGTTATTTCTAGTCTTTCTTGTAATAGCCATTCTAATGGGTATAAGGTGATATCTCATTGTGGTTTTGATTTACATTTCCCTAATGATTAATGACTAGAGCATCTTTTTGTGTAACTGTTAGACATTGGTATGTTTTTGAACATTGAATTGAGGGTCTCATTTGTGCCAACCACATTTCAAGTGCTTAATAGCTACGTGTGGCCAGTGGCTATCAAATTAGCACAAATCTAATCCAATGCATTTGGGTTCTTAAATCAATGTTTTAAGTGATTGAAGAAGGTCAAATATACATATCCATATTTTTGTGATATTCCCTCACATAGTTATTTGTCCCTTAATTTACTCAAAACATTTATTGAACACTTAATATGCTAAGCCTCAGGCTAGGCACTGTTATATAGAGACAGACTTAGGAGGGGAAACAGCTAATACATAAGTAAAGAAGTTGATCATTGCAAAACATGAAGTGTGAAAGAAATTAGTGTGCACTTCAGCAATCAGTAACATGAAGACTAGTTTTAAATATTTATAATGTTTTTTCAACTGTATTTTTTCATAATACTTGGGATTTTTTTATTTAAGTACTTGAGAATATTTCTGAATGATAGAAGTATTTCTTCAGGTGTAGCTACAGATAACATCAGTAAGGCTTCAGTTACATGTGTATAGCAGATTTGTCCCCAGTGGGGATATTTCCAGAAATATTCCATCAACTGGGGCATCTGGGTGATCCAGTGGGTTGAGCATTTGACTCTTGGATTTGGCCCAGGTCATAATCTCAGGGTCCTGGGATAGAGCCTGCTTGAGATTCTCTCTCCCTCTCCCTCTGCCCCTCCCATCCCTGCTTGCGTGCACAGATGTGTGCATGCACGCACGTGCATACACACACACACACACTCACTCTCTCTCTCTCTTTCTCTTAAAAAAAAAAAGTAGTAGTTTGGAATATAGACATACAGACTCTGGAGCCAGACCTCCTAGGCTCCTATTCCAGCTTCTCCACATCCAGCTTGTGTGTTCTTGTTACATTACTTACCACCTCTATCTCCTCTGGT
The DNA here is from genome assembly GCF_003265705.2 of Callorhinus ursinus. Taxonomy (NCBI): domain Eukaryota; kingdom Metazoa; phylum Chordata; class Mammalia; order Carnivora; family Otariidae; genus Callorhinus; species Callorhinus ursinus. Next base: position 1,921 of record NW_027402286.1, read on the forward strand.
GATTTATCCTCACTAGCAAGCAGTAACACTATATGAATATTTCTCAAATGAAGGCAAACAAGATAAAGAAATCAGGTATACTATATACTTATATATAGTGTATATAGGTATATAGGTATACTATATACTTAGCTTGAACTTTTAAAAAGAATACCCATTCACCATCTCTAGAAGAAATTAAGTGTCCCAAGAATATGATTTTACTTAAAATTTCAGCAAATAGATGTTTTGGCAGAATTGAGACTTGACAGGTGTCAGTACTAATCCCAGAGTACTAACTAATGCACTTGATTCTTCTGTGTATTTTTTACTCTCATAACTAAATAAATATTATTTGGAATTGCCTATTTTGTTTAAATTTCGTGTTTTTGAATTTGGAGATGAAGGTGCTTGAAAATACAGCTGATCAAATAAATGAATAAAATCTTTAAAAAAAGGAGGGGGGGGCGCCTGGGTGGCTCAGTCGTTAAACGTCTGCCTTCGGCTTAAGTCATGATCCCAGGGTCCTGAGATCGAGCCCCGCATCCGGCTCTCTGCTCTGCGGGAGACCTGCCTCTCCTCTCCCGCTCCCCCTGCTTGTGTTCCCTCTCTCGCTGTCTCTCTCTCTGTCAAATAAATGAATAAAATCTTTAAAAACAAAAAGAAAATACAGCTGAATCCACGGACTTTTTTAGTTTGTTTTGCTTTTCCCAGATATCATCACAGTATAGCTTCCATAATACATCATTTATCCATCTAGATTAACTGTCTACATACTGCATGTGAAGCTTACCACTCGATTGCCGCTCGTGCTTGTACCAGTCCAAACCTCTTCCTTAGACTGAGGAGTGGTAGAGCTGTTCAGCTTCTACAGGAAGCAAAGAAATTACATTACTAAAAACTTGGAAAGGCTTATAGGGTATTCTAGTAGGGTATTGGTATGTAACATGTTACTCCAAAACTTAGTAGTGTACAATGATAATAACCATTTTGTTATCTCTCCTGGATTCTGTGCGTTCAGAATTTGAGAAGGCCTTAGCTGGTTAGTGCTGGCTAAGGATCTTTGCTGTGGTTGCAGTTAGAGTAGCTGGGAGCAGCTGGGGGCTGTGGAGGCACCTCTCTCACTCTCTCCTGCGCTCCCTCCTTTTTCACGTATTCTCAGGCTCTCCGTGTGAGGTCTCTCATTGTGAGCTGCTTTCCTCACAAACAGCATGGCCATCTCAGGACAGTGAGGCTGCTTACATGGAGCTTGAAGGTTTCCAGAGCAAGTATTTCAGAAAAACAGGGTAGGAAGCACTTTTCCTTTTGATTACCTAGCCTTGGAAGTCACAGTGTCCCATACTCTCTCGATCCAAACAGTCACAAAAGCCAAAGAGGAGTGCCAAAGTCACATGTAAGAAGAGCTTTTGTGATAGGAGATGTGCCATTTGAAAACACCATCCACCACATAGGAGTGAAGAGATCGATTTACATTTATTCCCATCACTTTATATATGTGTGTGTGTATATATATATGTATATACGTATCTATATTTTTCATTCATGAATAGCATGTATTATTTAAAACCTAAAAGTATAACTATTATGATAAAGATCCAGTT
>NW_027402287.1:0-3500 GCF_003265705.2 Callorhinus ursinus
TATTATTTAAAACCTAAAAGTATAACTATTATGATAAAGATCCAGTTCAATGATTTTTGTCATTTGATTTCACTGAATTAAAATTTTACTACTTTCTTAAATCTGTTTTTTTACCAATTAATCTAGATAAAAGCCAATTCCTATCATTGTCATGAATGAATCTGTATCATTGCTTCCAAGTACTTTTTAGTATAGCAACTATCCCATTTGTTGGTGTGATTTCTTTTTTTAAATTCAATTTATCAAACTAAAAAAAAAGAAAAACAGTTCACTCATCCGCCCCCCTCACACACACACACTCCCCCACCTCTGGCAACCCCCAATCTATATATCTATAAGCTTGGCTTTATTTATGTATTTATTTATGCATGTATGTGTTTATTTATTTATTTATTTATTTATTTATAGATTCTACATATAAGAGAGATCATATGGTATTTGTTTTTCTTTGACTTATTTTACTTACCATAATGCCCTCAAGGGCCATCCATGTTGTCACAAATGGCAAGATTTTATTCTTTTTTATGGCTAAATAATATTCATTATGTGTGTATATACACACATACACACACACACAAATACCACATTCTCTTTTTCCATTCATCCATCAGTGGAGACAGGTTGTTTCCATATCTTGGTTATTGCAAATAATGCTGCAATGAACATAGGGATGCACATATCTTTTCAAGTCAGTGTTTCATTTTCTTGGAATAAATATCCAGAAGTAGAATTGCTGGGTCATAGGTAGCTCTATTTTTAATTTTTTGAGGAATCTCCATACTGTTTTCCATGAGAGCTGCACCAGTTTATATTCCCTCCAACACTGCACGAGGGTTCCCTTTTCTCCACATCCTTGCCAACACTTGTTATTTCTAGTCTTTCTTGTAATAGCCATTCTAATGGGTATAAGGTGATATCTCATTGTGGTTTTGATTTACATTTCCCTAATGATTAATGACTAGAGCATCTTTTTGTGTAACTGTTAGACATTGGTATGTTTTTGAACATTGAATTGAGGGTCTCATTTGTGCCAACCACATTTCAAGTGCTTAATAGCTACGTGTGGCCAGTGGCTATCAAATTAGCACAAATCTAATCCAATGCATTTGGGTTCTTAAATCAATGTTTTAAGTGATTGAAGAAGGTCAAATATACATATCCATATTTTTGTGATATTCCCTCACATAGTTATTTGTCCCTTAATTTACTCAAAACATTTATTGAACACTTAATATGCTAAGCCTCAGGCTAGGCACTGTTATATAGAGACAGACTTAGGAGGGGAAACAGCTAATACATAAGTAAAGAAGTTGATCATTGCAAAACATGAAGTGTGAAAGAAATTAGTGTGCACTTCAGCAATCAGTAACATGAAGACTAGTTTTAAATATTTATAATGTTTTTTCAACTGTATTTTTTCATAATACTTGGGATTTTTTTATTTAAGTACTTGAGAATATTTCTGAATGATAGAAGTATTTCTTCAGGTGTAGCTACAGATAACATCAGTAAGGCTTCAGTTACATGTGTATAGCAGATTTGTCCCCAGTGGGGATATTTCCAGAAATATTCCATCAACTGGGGCATCTGGGTGATCCAGTGGGTTGAGCATTTGACTCTTGGATTTGGCCCAGGTCATAATCTCAGGGTCCTGGGATAGAGCCTGCTTGAGATTCTCTCTCCCTCTCCCTCTGCCCCTCCCATCCCTGCTTGCGTGCACAGATGTGTGCATGCACGCACGTGCATACACACACACACACACTCACTCTCTCTCTCTCTTTCTCTTAAAAAAAAAAAGTAGTAGTTTGGAATATAGACATACAGACTCTGGAGCCAGACCTCCTAGGCTCCTATTCCAGCTTCTCCACATCCAGCTTGTGTGTTCTTGTTACATTACTTACCACCTCTATCTCCTCTGGTGATTTATCCTCACTAGCAAGCAGTAACACTATATGAATATTTCTCAAATGAAGGCAAACAAGATAAAGAAATCAGGTATACTATATACTTATATATAGTGTATATAGGTATATAGGTATACTATATACTTAGCTTGAACTTTTAAAAAGAATACCCATTCACCATCTCTAGAAGAAATTAAGTGTCCCAAGAATATGATTTTACTTAAAATTTCAGCAAATAGATGTTTTGGCAGAATTGAGACTTGACAGGTGTCAGTACTAATCCCAGAGTACTAACTAATGCACTTGATTCTTCTGTGTATTTTTTACTCTCATAACTAAATAAATATTATTTGGAATTGCCTATTTTGTTTAAATTTCGTGTTTTTGAATTTGGAGATGAAGGTGCTTGAAAATACAGCTGATCAAATAAATGAATAAAATCTTTAAAAAAAGGAGGGGGGGGCGCCTGGGTGGCTCAGTCGTTAAACGTCTGCCTTCGGCTTAAGTCATGATCCCAGGGTCCTGAGATCGAGCCCCGCATCCGGCTCTCTGCTCTGCGGGAGACCTGCCTCTCCTCTCCCGCTCCCCCTGCTTGTGTTCCCTCTCTCGCTGTCTCTCTCTCTGTCAAATAAATGAATAAAATCTTTAAAAACAAAAAGAAAATACAGCTGAATCCACGGACTTTTTTAGTTTGTTTTGCTTTTCCCAGATATCATCACAGTATAGCTTCCATAATACATCATTTATCCATCTAGATTAACTGTCTACATACTGCATGTGAAGCTTACCACTCGATTGCCGCTCGTGCTTGTACCAGTCCAAACCTCTTCCTTAGACTGAGGAGTGGTAGAGCTGTTCAGCTTCTACAGGAAGCAAAGAAATTACATTACTAAAAACTTGGAAAGGCTTATAGGGTATTCTAGTAGGGTATTGGTATGTAACATGTTACTCCAAAACTTAGTAGTGTACAATGATAATAACCATTTTGTTATCTCTCCTGGATTCTGTGCGTTCAGAATTTGAGAAGGCCTTAGCTGGTTAGTGCTGGCTAAGGATCTTTGCTGTGGTTGCAGTTAGAGTAGCTGGGAGCAGCTGGGGGCTGTGGAGGCACCTCTCTCACTCTCTCCTGCGCTCCCTCCTTTTTCACGTATTCTCAGGCTCTCCGTGTGAGGTCTCTCATTGTGAGCTGCTTTCCTCACAAACAGCATGGCCATCTCAGGACAGTGAGGCTGCTTACATGGAGCTTGAAGGTTTCCAGAGCAAGTATTTCAGAAAAACAGGGTAGGAAGCACTTTTCCTTTTGATTACCTAGCCTTGGAAGTCACAGTGTCCCATACTCTCTCGATCCAAACAGTCACAAAAGCCAAAGAGGAGTGCCAAAGTCACATGTAAGAAGAGCTTTTGTGATAGGAGATGTGCCATTTGAAAACACCATCCACCACATAGGAGTGAAGAGATCGATTTACATTTATTCCCATCACTTTATATATGTGTGTGTGTATATATATATGTATATACGTATCTATATTTTTCATTCATGAATAGCATGTATTATTTAAAACCTAAAAGTATAACTATTATGATAAAGATCCAGTT
>NW_027402288.1:0-2101 GCF_003265705.2 Callorhinus ursinus
AGCATAATACCCTCCAGTTCCATCCACGTCGTTGCAAATGGCAAGATTTCATTCCTTTTGATGGCTGCATAATATTCCATTGTATATGTATACCACATCTTCTTTATCCATTCCTCTGTTGATGGACATCTTGGCTCTTTCCATAGTTTGGCTATTGTGGACATTGCTGCCATAAACACCGGGGTGCACATACCCCTTCGGATCCCTACATTTGTATCTTTGGGGTAAATACCCAGTAGTGCAATTGCTGGATCGTATGGTAGCTCTATTTTCAACTGTTTGAGGAACCTCCATACTGTTTTCCAGAGTGGCTGCTCCAGCTTGTGTTCCCACCAACACTGTAGGGGGGTTCCCTTTCTCCGCATCCCCGCCAACATCTGTCATTTCCTGACTTGTTAATTTTAGCCATTCTGACTGGTGTGAGGTGGTATCTCATTGAGATTTTGATTTGGAATCTTTAATTCCCTGATGCTGAGTGATGTTGAGCACTTTTTCATGTGTCTGTTGGCCATTTGGATGTCTTCTTTGGAAAAATGTCTGTTCATGTCTTCTGCCTATTTCTTGATTGGATCATTTGTTCTTTGGGTATTGAGTTTGGTAAGTTCTTTATAGATTTTGAATAGTAGCCCTTTATCTGATATGTCATTTGCAAATATCTTCTCCCATTCTGTCGGTTGTCTTTTGGTTTTGATGACTGTTTCTTTTGCCGTGCAAAAGCTTTTTATCTTGATGAAGTCCCAATAGTTCATTTTTGCCCTTGCTTCCCTTGCCTTTGGTGATGTTTCTAGGAAGGAGTTGCTGCCGCTGAGGTCAAAGAGGTTGCTGCCTGTGTTCTCCTTTAGGATTCTGATGGACTCCTGTGTCACATTTAGGTCTTTCAACCATTTTGGGTCTATTTTTGTGTGGGGTGTAAGGAAATGGTCCAGTTTCATTCTTCTGCATGTGGTTGTCCAAGTTTCCCAACACCATTTGTTGAAGAGACTGTCTTTTTTCCATTGGACATTCTTTCCTGCTTTGTCAAAGATTAGTTGACCATAGCATTGCGGGTCCATTTTTGGGCTCTCTATTCTGTTCCATTGATCTATGTGTCTGTTTTTGTGCCAGTACCATACTGTCTTGATGATGACAGCATTGTAATAGAGCTGGAAGTCCAGAATTGTGATGCCACCAGGTTTGTTTTTCTTTTTCAACATTCCTCTGGCTATTCGGGGTCTTTTCGGGTTCCATACAAATTTTAGGATTATTTGTTCCATTTCTTTGAAAAAAGTGGATGGTATTTTGATAGGGATTGCTTTAAATGTGTAGATTGCTCTAGGTAGCATTGACATCTTCACAATATTTGTTCTTCCAATCCATGAGTGTGGAATGTTTTTCCATTTCTTTGTGTCTTCTTCAATTTCTTTCATGAATATTTTATAGTTTTCTGCGTACAGATTCTTTGCCTCTTTGGTTAGATTTGTTCCTAGGTATCTTAGGGTTTTGGGTGCAATTGTAAATGGGATCAACACCTTAATTTCTCTTTCTTCTGTCTTGTTGTTGGTGTATAGGAATGCCACTGATTTCTGTGCATTGATTTTATATCCTGCCACTTTACTGAATTCCTGTATGAGTTCTAGCAGTTTTGGGGTGGAGTCTTTTGGGTTTTCCACATAAAGTATCATATCATCTGCAAACAGTGAGAGTTTGACTTCTTCTTTGCCGATTCGGATACCTTTTATTTCTTTTTGTTGTCTGATTGCTGTGGCTAAGACTTCTAGTACTATGTTGAATAGTAGTGGTGATAGTGGACATCCCTGCCATGTTCCTGACCTTAGGGGGAAAGCTCTCAGTTTTTCCCCATTGAGAATGATATTCACTGTGGGTTTTTCATAGATGGCTTTTATGATATTGAGGTATGTACCCTCCCTCCCAATATTCTGAAGAGTTTTGATCAAGAAAGGATGCTGTATTTTGTCCAGTGCTTTTTCTGCATCTGTTGAGAGGATCATACGGTTCTTGTTCTTTCTTTTATTAATGTATTGTATCACATTGATTAATTTGTGGATGTTGCAATTCCACCTCTGGCAAAGACATTTGAAAACCATGGCAACAGGCTTCTCCC
>NW_027402288.1:2201-3499 GCF_003265705.2 Callorhinus ursinus
TTTTTTTTTTTGAACTTTTTTTCCTTTTTCAACCAATATCTTATCAATCCCTTTTTTAAAAATCTTTTATATTTTTCATTCTTAGAGTCATATTCTATCCCTTCATAGTAGTTAACCTTCTTTTTGGTATATATATATATAAGTTGTTCTCTCTTTAAAATTTTGGGATACAGTTTCTTCTAACAGACCAAAATATACCCTAAATCTCTAGTGTATGGGTTTATTCTAGTCTCTTGCCCTATCACATTCTCTCCCTTTTTTTTTAATTCCTCTTCTTTCTTTTTTCAACCAACTTCTTATCAATTCCTTTGATAAAATCTTCTATAATTTTCATCTTTACAGTCATATTCCATCCCTTCATCGTATTTACCCTTATTTTTGTACATATATGAGTTTTTCTTTCTTTAAAATTTTGGGAGGCACTTTCTTCTAACACACCAAAATACACCCAAAACCTAGTGTGTGGCACTGATCTATGCACCAGCCTGATCATATTTAATCATATTCTTTTTTTTTATCTTTTTCTTTTTTCTTTCTTTTTTCTTTCTTTCCCTTTCTTTTCCCCCGGTTTCAGTTCTCTTCTGATTTGTTTAGTGTATATTTTTCCGGGGTCGTTGCTACCCTATTAGCACTTTGTTCTCTCATTCATCTATTGTCCTCTGGACAAAATGACAACATGGAAAAAAATCACCTCAAAAAAAAAAAAAAAAGAACAAGAGGCAGCACTGACTGTGAGGGTCCTAATTAATACAGACATTAGTAAGATGTCAGAACTAGAGTTCAGAATGACGATTTTAAAGATACTAGCTGGGCTTGAAAAAAAGCATGGAGGATACTAGAGAAACCCTCTCTGGATAAATAAAAGAACTAAAATCTAACCAAGTCGAAATCAAAAAGGCTATTAATGAGGTGCAATCAAAAATGGAGGCTCTAACTGCTAGGATAAATGTTAACAATTCAGACAGGTGTGAGGTGATGTCTCATTGTGGTTTTGATTTGTCCTTCCCTAATGATTAGTGATGTTGAACCTCTTTTTGTGTGTCTGTTGGCCATCTCTATGTCCTCTTTGAAGAATTGTCTGTTCATGTCTTCTGCCCATTTTTTTTAACTTTTTCCTTTTATTTTATTTTTTTTTGTTTTTTTATTTTATTATGTTATGTTAATTACCATACATTACATCATTAGTTTTTGATGTAGTGTCCCATGATTCATTGTTTGAATATAACACCCAGTGCTCCATTCAATACATGCCCTCTTTAATACTCATCACCAGGCTAACCCATCCCCCCACCCCCCCC
>NW_027402289.1:0-1005 GCF_003265705.2 Callorhinus ursinus
TTTCTTAACATATGTTGCATTATTAGTTTCAGAAGTACAGATCTGTGCTTCAACAGTCTTGCACAATTCACAGCGCTCACCATAGCACATACCCTACCCAATGACTATCACCCAGCCACCCCATCCCTCCCACCCCCCACCACTCCAGCAACACTCAGTTTGTTTCCTGAGATTAAGAATTCCTCGTATCAGTGAGGTCATATGATACATGTCTTTCTCTGATTGACTTATTTCACTCAGCATAACACCCTCCAGTTCCATCCACGTTGTTCCAAATGGCAAGATCTCATTCCTTTTTATGGCTGCATAATATTCCATTGTGTGTATATACCACTTCTTCTTTATCCATTCATCTGTCGATGGACATCTTGGCTCTCTCCACAGTTTGGCTGTTGTGGACATTGCTGCTATAAACATTGGGGTGCACGTACCCCTTCAGATCCCTACATTTGTATCTTTGGGGTAAATACCCAGTAGTGCAATTGCTGGATCGTATGGTAGCTCCATTTTCAACTGTTTGAGGAACCTCCATACTGTTTTGCAGAGGGGTTGCACCAGCTTGCATTCCCACCAACAGTGTAGGACGGTTCCCCTTTCTCCGCATCCCCGCCAACATCTGTCGTTTCCTGACTTGTTAATTTTAGCCATTCTGACTGGTGTGAGGTGGTATCTCATTGAGGTTTTGATTTGGATTTCCCTGATGCCGAGCGATGTGGAGCACTTTCTCATGTGTCTGTTGGCCATTTGGATGTCTTCTTTGGAAAAATGTCTGTTCATGTCTTCTGCCCATTTCTTGATTGGATTAGTTGTTCTTTGGGTGTTGAGTTTGATAAATTCTTTATAGATTTTGAATACTAGCCCTTTATCTGATATGTCATTTGCAAATATTTTCTCCCATTCTGTCGGTAGTCTTTTGGTTTTGTGGACTGTTTCATTTGCTGGGGAAAAGATTTTATCGTGATGAAATTCCAATAGTTAATTTTTGCCCTTGCTTCCCTTGCCTTT
>NW_027402289.1:1105-1508 GCF_003265705.2 Callorhinus ursinus
TTTTTCCATTGGACATTCTTTCCTGCTTTGTCAAAGATTAGTTGACCGTAGAGTTGAGGGTCCATTTCTGGGCTCTCTATTCTGTTCCACTGATCTATGTGCCTGTTTTTGTGCCACTACCATACTGTCTTGATGATGACAGCTTTGTAATAGAGCTGGAAGTCCGGAATTGTGATGCCGCCAGCTTTGCTTTTCTTTTTCAAGATTCCTCTGGCTATTCAGGGTCTCTTCTGGTTCCATTCAAATTTTAGGATTATTTGTTCCATTTCTTTGAAAAAGGTGGATGGTATTTTGATGGGGATTGCATTGAATGTGTAGATTGCTCTAGGTAGCATTGACATCTTCACAATGTTTGCTCTTCCAATCCATGAGCATGGAACGTTTTTCCATTTCTTTGTGTCTT
>NW_027402289.1:1608-3499 GCF_003265705.2 Callorhinus ursinus
TGCAAAGAGTGAGAGTTTGACTTCCTCTTTGCCGATTTGGATGCCTTTGATTTCTTTTTGTTGTCTGATTGCTGTGGCTAGGACTTCTAATACTATGTTGAATAGCACTGGTGAGAGTGGACATCCCTGCCATGTTCCTGACCTGAGGGGAAAAGCTCTCAGCTTTTCCACATTGAGAATGATATTCTCTGTAGGTTTTTCATAGATGGCTTTTATGATATTGAGGTATGTACCCTCTATCCCTATACTCTGAAGAGTTTTGATAAAGAAAGGATGGTGTACTTTGTCAAATGCTTTTTCTACATCTATTGAGAGGGTCATATGATTCTGGTTCTTTCTTTTGTTAATGTATTGTATCACGTTGATTGATTTGCGGATGTTGAACCAACCTTGCAGCCCAGGGATAAATCCCCCTTGGTCATGGTGAATAATCCTTTTAATGTACTGTTGGATCCTATTGGCTAGTATTTTGGTGAGAATTTTTGCATCCATGTTCATCAAGGATATTGGTCTGTAATTCTCCTTTTTCATGGGGTCTTTGTCTGGTTTTGGGATCAAGGTAATGGTGGCCTCATAAAATGAGTTTGGAAGTTTTCCTTCCATTTCTATTTTTTGGAACAGTTTCAGGAGAATAGGTATTAATTCTTCTTTAAATGTCTGATAGAATTCCCCTGGGAAGCCATCTGGCCCTGGGCTTTTGTTTGTTGGGAGATTTTTGATGACTGTTTCAATTTCCTTAGTGGTTATAGGTCTGTTCAGATTTTCTATTTCTTCCTGGTTCAATTTTGGTAGTTGACACATCTCTGACATCTCTGACACACCCATTTCTTCCAGGTTATCTAATTTGCTGGCATAGAGTTGCTCATAATATGTTCTTATAATTGTTTGTATTTCTTTGGTGTTGGTTGTGTTCTCTCCTCTTTCATTCATGATTTTGTTGATTTGGGTCATTTCTCTTTTCTTTTTGATAAGTCTGGCCAGGGGTTTATCAATCATGTTAATTCTTTCAAAGAACCAGCTCCTAGTTTCGTTTATCTGTTCTACTGTTCTTTGGTTTCTATTTCATTGATTTCTGCTCTGATCTATATTATTTCTCTTCTCCTGCTGGGTTTAGGCTTGATTTGCTGTTCTTTCTCCAGCTCCTTTAGGTGTAGGGTTAGGTTGTGTATTTGAGACCTTTCTTGTTTCTTGAGAAAGGCTTGTATTGCTATATACTTTCCTCTCAGGACTGCCTTTGCTGTATCCCAAAGATTTTGAACAGTTGTGTTCTCATTTTCATTGGTTTCCATGAATTTTTTTAATTCTTCTTTAATTTCCTGATTGACCCATTCATTCTTTAGTAGGATGCTCTTTAGCCTCCATGTATTTGAGTTCTTTCCGATGTTCCTCTTGTGATTGAGTTCTAGTTTCAAGCATTGTGGTCTGAAAATATGCAGGGATTAATCCCAATCTTTTGGTACCAGTTGAGACCTGATTTGTGACCTAGGATGTGATCAGTTCTGGAGAATGTTCCATGGGCACTAGAGAAGAATGTGTATTCCATTGCTTTGGGATGGAATGTTCTGAATATGTCTGTGAAGTCCATTTGGTCCAGTGTGTCATTGAAAGTCTTTATTTCCTTGTTGATCTTTTGCTTAGATGATCTGTCCATTTCAGTCGGGGGGGGGTGTTAAAGTCCCCCACTATTATTGTATTGTTGTCAATGTGTTTCTTCGCTTTTGTTATTAATTGCCTTATAAAATTGGGTGCTCAAATGTTAGGGGCATAGATATTAACAATTGTTAGGTCTTCTTGTTGGATAGACCCTTTAAGTAGGATATAGTGTCCTTCTTCATCTCTTATTACAGTCTTTTGTTTTAAAATCTAATTTGTCTGATATAAGGATTGCCAC
>NW_027402290.1:0-3499 GCF_003265705.2 Callorhinus ursinus
GCTCTCAGGAGCTTTTGTTCCCTGCAAGCTCTCGGTACAGCTTTGGAGGACCAGGGCAGAAATGGTGGCCTCCCAATCTCCACCCGGAGGAGCTGAGAACTCGGGGCCCCGCTCCTCAGTGTGCCCCCAGTGGGCTATTTTGAAGCAAGTTCTAGACATCACATTTAATCTATAAATATTTCAGTATGGATCTTTAAAAGATAAGGACTCCTAGAAAAATAGCCACAAGACCATTAACATTCATAAAACAATGTAACAATAATTTCAAAGCTGCTTCTGTTTTCTCATTCTGCCCTCCTTGGCATGTGGTTCTTTATCCTTGTTGTTTAACCCGTTACAAGAGAGCCTCTCTGGCTTCAACCATCCAATCTAAGTTCAGGACAAGTTGCCAGGAGGCAGAGTAACAAGAGATCAGAAGCTTTCCCAGATCCTTCTTCCCCTCACCCACACCAGCTGACTTCCAAATACGTTTCATTGGACGGAACTATGTCACATGGCTCCCACAGGTTACAAGGGAGGTTGGAAAAGCTAGCGTTTGGCTTCCCAACCTTTCTAGAATAGAGGATGATATGGAACAATGAAGTTAGGAATAGATGCTAAGTGAGCCAAACTGTAGTCTTTTTTACACTAATTTGGGGAAGAGAAAGGTTTCACTTGGCACCCCTCTACATTCTGTGGAACTAGTCATTAGGACCTGGCAAGGACGGGGTAGGATTGGCAGCAAGAATAGCTGAGCTGCTGAGCCCTGGCAGTGCTTGATGAGGGCTTAGGCTGGGACATGGCTAAGCCTAGTCGTGGAGGCTGAAGCCCCAGCTGTGGGTGCTGGAGCCGTGTGGGGCTGGGGCCATGTGGGGTCGGGGCCATGTGGGGCTGGAACCAGCAGCCATTTTAGTTTGTCTTCAAACAACTTGGGGACATGGCCATTAAAGAATGCCATTTATAGGACATAAAGTTGGGACACTCCTAGATCACTGAATAGAGAACTACCAAACTAGGGATTCTGTGAGAAAAGTTTAATTTTTATTACTTTAGCAAGAATTTTGCAAAATAAAAAAAAATAGAAGCTACCAACTTTGGCGAATCTAGGAGGTACCATTATTTTATGTACTTCTAGGAAAGAAAATATGCTGTTGATAAACTATGAGATGCCATTTATTCTCGGGCACATCCTGACTTCAGAAGTGTTAAAATGTGGGGACTGTGTCTTAGTGTTGATGACATGTATTTTAATTATATTACACAAGTAAATTTTGGATTCTATGAAACAATATTTAAACTTTCTAAAAATTGAGGTAAGTACAGATCAATGGGATTTCACCTGTGTATATACCTATATAACCACCAGGTATGTTAAGATATAAACCATTTGCACCATCTCAGAAGGTTTCCTGTGTCTCTTCCCAGTCAGTCCCAACCACAGACGTGGCCACTTTGTGATATTTTTCACACAAATTAGTTTTGTTTGTTCTGGGACTTCATATAAATGGAATCTTCAGTTTGTACTCTTTTGGGTTTAGCTTCTTAATTCCGCATAGTGTTTTTGAGATTTATCCATCTATGTAAAAATGTAGGTGTGTTTATCCATTCTCCTGTTGATGGACATTTGGGTTGTTTCTAGTACGTTGTTTTTTGTTTTTTGAGGGTTTTTTTTTGTTTTGTTTTTTTACTATTGTTGACAGAGCTTCTGTGAGCATACATGTAAAAGTCTTTGGATGGACTTGTATTTTCATTTCTACTGGGTAGATACCTAGATTGGAATTACTAAGTCTAGGGTGGTGTATGTTTAACTTAATAATAAATTGCCAAGCAGATTTTCAAAGTGGTTTTACTATGTTATACTTCCACCTGTAAGGTATGAGAGCTCCAATTTCTCCACATCCTCACCAACGCTAGAAATGTTAGTCTTTTAAATTGTAGCTACCTGGTAGGTGTAAAGACGTTTCTCACTGTGGTTTTCGTTTGCATTTCCATGATGACCAATGATGTTGAGTATATTTTTGTGCGTTTATTGCCCACTTGAGTATCTTCTCTTGGGACATTATCATTTAATCTTTATCTATTTTTAAAGATTGAGTTATTTGTCCTTTTCTTATTGAATGATTGTAGGAATTCTTCATGTATTCTGGATACTGAGTTCTGGTTCAGATATACACTTTTAAGGGAAAATCACTTAAATGAAGGAAAATTATTAGGGCTGAAGCACATTGTGATACTGAAGTCAAACTAACATTTACTGAGTGACTACCAGACACCAGGCTCTTCATGTCCATTATTTCCCCTAATTCTCACTATGCAGAGAGAGAATTATTTTATTGACTTTTGCTCTATGATCCTGGAGCCCAGAGAGGTTCAGTAACTTGCTCAACGCAGCCCAGGTTGAAACAGTGGAGCTGGGATTCAAAGAGGTCTATGCAAATTCTTCCCCTTAAAAGCAGCACACTTATATTGAGTGGCCTCCATTTCCCCTTTGATCTTGAATTATAGGGGGACATTTAGTTTTTTCAGTACTTAGGCCTCTAGAATCTTTTTCTGCCCCTGAATTGGGATAATTATTCTTCATAGAATCTGACTATGGGCAATGGTGGACTTGTGAAAATGGCAGGGATCCAGGTTAAGGAGAGACAGGGAAAAAAGCAGGAAGAGGATCCTAAGTAGGTTGAAAGACAGTCTGTACTGAGGCAGAGAGTGACAATGGGAGATCAAGTCAAAGTTAGGTCAGAAGCTCAAAGTCAGCAGGTCTCCAAAAGCTGGAGGTCAAGACAGAGCAGGGCTGCAAAGTCAGGGAGAAGAAACAGTTATTCAGGGATAAAAGGACCTTGAAACTCATGAGAAGTCTTCCTAAAACCCACACTTCTCCTGCTACCCAAAACACGACTAGTCCCCCTGTGGGGCTGTCGTGGACCTTTGCCATCAGAGGAGACTGAATTCAAGAAATTTTCTTATGGTAAAATTACTATTTACAGCAGTTTTATATCACTTTGTCATATTCTCACCTATGCACCTCAACCATAGTATGCATATCTGGTAACTTTCAGAAGACATTATTTTATGTTTGATTGTGTCAATTCATGCCACTGGCAACTCTTCCTTCAAAATTGTCAGAATTCTTGGTAAACTGGGTTTACTCTCTTGGAAACATTTGTGTGATAGTTGCTGAAGGACCAGGCTGCTTCAAACAGAAAAGGTCTTTTCCTCTGGGGGACAGTTGGATTTGAATAATCCTCATGTCTTCTTTGACAGCAAGTCACTCAAGAAATGGATTGACTTTTTCTTTCTTTAAATTTTTTATTGTTATGTTAACCACCGTACATTACATCATTAGTTTTTGATGCAGTGTTCCATGATTCATTGTTTGTGCATAACACCCAGTGCTCCACGCAGAATGTGCCCTCCTCAATACCCATCACCAGGCTAACCCATCCCCCCACCTTCCTCCCCTCTAGAACCCTCAGTTTGTTTTTCAGAGTCCATCGTCTCTCATGGTTCATCTCCCCCTCCT
>NW_027402291.1:0-3498 GCF_003265705.2 Callorhinus ursinus
GGCACGTTCCGTGTGCTTCCACCACGACTATTCAAAAGGCTCCCGTCTCCAAGGCAAAGGATGTCAGGTCTAAGACGGTTTCGCAAAAGTGAGGTTGCCTCTTACAGGGCGGTCTACTGCGCTCTCCTGACGCTTCCACGCCTACATATGCAAACGCTTCCTTGCTCAGGAAAGAATTCGTCAGTTGAAAGCTGCCTTGTACCCCGGACGCGTTTCTCGGAGTTATATCCAGGGAACGGTCCCTGTGCGATCACACGTAGCCTTGAGATGGCTCAGCTCTTTTCTATCGTCAGGCAGGACGTTTCTCGGAGTTAGGTCCAGGGAACGGGGGTAAAGGGTACGGCACTTTCATGTTGCTTCCGCACCCACTTTTGGAAATGATTCTCTCTCCAGGATACCTGCAGATGTTAGTGGAGAGTTGTCGTATACGCGGACTTGCTTTTCCCAGGTGAGTACATGGCACATTTCTTATTCACACACACGCAGACACACACAGAGTTGAACATGTTTCTGTCCCGTCAGGAAAGAAGGTGTTCGTTGGGAGACGGTTTCTCGCCGATTCTTTTGGGTTCTTGCTTATTTCCCCCCGGAGGGTGAAGTGTATGCGCTTTATCCCTAGGCTTCCGTACACACCCTTGACAAGCCTCCCGTAAGCCAGAAACAAGCCGTGAGTTGAAACAGGTGTTCCACGCAGACCTCCTTCTCAGAGCGAAGCTTGTCACTCTTTTCATTGGGCCTCCACACGCACTTGAGCAAAACTTACTCAGGTAAGCTGTGAGTTGACGGACGGGTTTTCTACAGCCGTTTTTCGTGGGGTAAGTATATATGGCACTGGGGCTTAGGTTTCCACACACACTGGAAACGGCTTCTCTCTTCGTGAAACAAGATGTGCGCTGAACGTTGCGTTCTGCACAGGCTTGCTATTCACACTTCAGCCCATGTTACATTCTCTAGGCTCCACACGCGCACTGGGTATCCCTTCCCGAAACATGAACCAAGACGGGGGTAAAGCTGCATTCTACAGCACCGTGTTTTCTGAGTTTCGTATAGAACGCTTGCGTTGTGCTTCCACACCCCCTTTTGCAACTGCTTCGATATAGCTCAGGAGAGGGCTTCGCTTGAAAGACGGTCTCCCTCCGTCATGCTCTTTTCTCGGAGTTAAGGATAGGGCACTCTCCTTATGCCTGCATACGTACACTTGCAATCTCTACTGACTTCATGACCCCGTCCATATGCTAGGCTGAAGGACCCATTGCGCACGGACTTGTTTCTCAGAGATGAGGACAGGGCACGGCACGTTCCTTGTGCTTCCAACATGTCTATTCAAAACGCTCCCGTCTCCAAGGCAAAGGATGTCAGGTGCAAGACGGTTTCGCAAAAGCGAGGTTGCCTCTTACAGGACGGTCTACTGCGCTCTCCGGACGCTTCCACGCCTATATATGCAAACGCTTCTGGGCTCACCAAAGAATGCGTCAGTTTAAAGCTGCCTTGTACCCCAGACGCGTTTCCTGGGGTTAGGTCCAGGGAACGGTCCCTGTGCGCTCACACGCAGCCTTGAGATGGCTCAGCTCCTTTCTATCGTCAGGGAGGACGTTTCTCGGTGTTAGGTCTTGGGAAAGGTAGGAGAGCGTACGGCACTTTCATGATGCTTTCGCACCCAATTTGGGAAATGATTCTGTCTCCAGGATACCTGAAGATATTAGTGGAGAGTTGCCGTATATGCGGACTTGGTTTACCTTGGTGAGTACATGGCACTTTCCTTATTCACGCACACACACACACACACACAGAGTTGAACATGTTTCTGTCACGTTAGGAAAGAAGGTGTTCGTTGAGAGACGGTTTCTCACCGATGCTTTTGGGTTCTTGCTTTTTTTCCCCCCGGAGAGTGAAGTGTATGCGCTTTATCCCTAGGCATCCGTACATACCCTTGAGAAGCCTCCCGTAAGCCAGAAAAAGCCGAGAGTTGAAAGAGGCCTTCCACGCAGACCTCCTTCTCAGAGCGAAGCCTGTCACACTTTTCCTTGGGCCTCCACACGCACTTTAGAAAAACTTCCACAGGTAAGCTCTGACTTGAAGGACGGGTTTCTACAGCGATTTTTCGTGGGGTTAAGTATATCTGGCAGTTGGGCTTAGGCTTACACACACACATTGGAAACGGCTTCTCCCTTCGGGAAACAAGATGTGCGCGGAACGTTGCGTTCTGCACAGGCTTGCTTTTCACAGTTCAGCCCATGGTACATTCCCTAGGCTTCCACACGCGCAGTGGGTATCCCTTCCCTAAACATGAACCAAGACGCGGGGGAAAGCTGCATTCTACAGCACCGTGTTTTCCGAGTTTCGTATAGAACGCTTGCGTTGTGCTTCCACACCCCCTTTTGCAACTGCTTCGATATATCTCAGGAGAGGGGTACGCTTGAAAGACGGTCTCCCTCCGTCATGCTCTTTTCTCGGAGTTAAGATTAGGGCACTCTCCTTATGCCTGCACACGTACACTTGCAATCTCTACTGACTTCATGACCCCGTCCATATGCTAGGCTGAAAGACCCATTGCGCACGGACTTGTATCTCAGAGATGGGTACAGGGCACGGCTCGTTCCTTGTGCTTCCACCACGACTATTCAAAAGGCTCCCGTCTCCAAGGCAAAGGATGTCAGGTTAAGAAGGTTTCGCAAAAGCTTGGTTGCCTCTTAGAGAGCCGTCTACTGCGCTCTCCTGACGCTTCCACGCCCACATATGGAAGCGCTTCTAGGCTCACGAAAGAATGCGTCAGTTGAAAGCTGCCTTGTACCCCCGACGCATTTCTCAGAGTTAGGTCCAGGGAACGGTTCCTATGCGATCGCATGCAGCCTTGAGATGGCTCAACTCTTTTCTATCGTCAGGGAGACGATTCTCGGGGTCAGGTCCAGGGAACGGTAGTAAAGCGTATGGCACTTTCATGAAAGTTCCACACCCACTTTTGGAAATGATTCTGTCTCCAGGATACCTGAAGATATTAGTGGAGAATTGCGGTAAACGCAGACTTCCTTTTCCAAGGTGAGTCCATGGCACTTCTCTTATTCACGCCACACACACACACACACACACACACAGAGTTGAACATGTTTCTGTCCCGTCAGGATAAAAGGTGTTCGTTGAGAGACGGTTTCTCGCCGATTCTTTTGGGTTCTTGCTTTTTTTCCCCCCGGAGAGTGAAGTGTATGTGCTTTATCCCTAGGCTTCCCTACACACCCTTGAGAAGCCTCCCGTAAGCCAGAAACAAGCCGTGAGTTGAAAGAGGCTTTCCACGCAGACCTCCTTCTCAGACCGTAGCCTGTCACACTTTTCCTTGGAGCTCCACACTCCCTTTAGAAAACTTCCTCAGGAAAGCTGTGAGTTGAAGGACGGGTATTCTACAGCGGTTTTTCGTGGGGGTAAGTATATATGATACTTGGCCTTAGGCTTCCACACACACATTGGAAACGGCTTCTCTCTTCGGAAACAAGATGTGCGCTGGAC
>NW_027402292.1:0-3498 GCF_003265705.2 Callorhinus ursinus
GGACACCAAAAGAAAGCTGGGGTGGCAATCCTTATATCAGACAAATTAGATTTTAAACCAAAGACTGTAATAAGAGATGAGGAAGGACACTATATCCTACTTAAAGGGTCTATCCAGCAAGAACATCTAACAATTATAAATATCTATGCCCCTAACATGGGAGCAGCCAATTATATAAGGCAATTAATAACGAAAGCAAAGAAACACATTGACAACAATACAATAATAGTGGGGGACTTTAACACCCCCCCCAACTGAAATGGACAGATCATCTAAGCAAAAGATCAACAAGGAAATAAAGACTTTAAATGACACACTGGACCAAATGGACTTCACAGACATATTCAGAACATTCCATCCCAAAGCAACAGAATACACATTCTTCTCTAGTGCCCATGGAACATTCTCCAGAATTGATCACATCCTAGGTCACAAATCAGGTCTCAACTGGTACCAAAAGATTGGGATCATTCCCTGCATATTTTCAGACCACAATGCTTTGAAACTAGAACTCAGTCACAAGAAGAAAGTTGGAAAGAACTCAAATACATGGAGGCTAAAGAGCACCCTACTAAAGAATGAATGGGTCAACCAGGAAATTAAAGAAGAATTAAGAACACTCATGGAAACAAATGAAAATGAAAGCACAACTGTTCAAAATCTTCCGGATACAGCAAAGGCAGTCCTGAGAGGAAAGTATATAGCAATACAAGCCTTTCTCAAGAAACAAGAAAGGTCTCAAATACACAACCTAACCCTACACCTAAAGAAGCTGGAGAGAGAACAGCAAATAAAGCCTACGCCCAGCAGGAGAAGAGAAATAATAAAGAGCAGAGCAGAACTCAATGAAATAGAAACCCAAAGAACAGTAGAACAGATCAACAAAACAAGGAGCTGGTTCTTTGAAAGAATTAACAAGATTGATAAACCGCTGGCCAGACGTATCAAAAAGAAAAGAGAAATGACCTAAATCAACAAAATCATGAATGAAAGCGGAGAGATCACAACCAACACCAAAGAAATACAAACAATTAGAGGAACATATTATGAGCAACTATATACCAGCAAATTAGATAACCTGGAAGAAATGGACGCATTCCTAGAATGTATCAACTACCAAAACTGAACCAGGAAGGAATAGAAAACTTGAACAGACCTATAACCACTAAGGAAATTGAAGCAGTCATCCAAAATCTCCCAACAGGGCGCCTGGGTGGCTTAGATGGTTAAGCGTCTGCCTTCAGCTCAGGTCATGATCCCAGGGTCCTGGGATCGAGTCCCGCATTGGGCTCCCTGCTTCTTGGGAGCCTGCTTCTCCCTCTGCCTCTCTCTCTCTCTCTCTCTCTCTCTCTCTGTCTCTGTCTCTGTCTCTCATGAATAAATAAATAAATAATCTTTAAAAAAAAAAAATCTCCCAACAAACAAGCCCAGGGCCAGATGGCTTCCCAGGGGAATTCTACCAAACTTTTAAAGAAGAATTAATACCTATTCTTCTGAAACTGTTCCAAAAAATAGAAATGGAAGGAAAACTTCCAAACTCGTTTTATGAGACCACCATTACCTTGATCCCCAAACCAGACAAAGACCCCATCAAAAAGAATGACAGACCAATATCCCTAATGAACGTGGATGCAAAAATTCCCACCAAAATACTAGCTAATAGGATCCAACAGTACATTAAAAGAATTATTCACCATGATGAAGTGGGATTTATCCCTGGGCTGCAGGGTTGGTTCAACATCCACAAATCAATCAATGTGATACAATACATTAATAAAAGAAAGAACAAGAACCATATGATCCTCTCAATAGATGCAGGTAAAGCATTTGACAAAGTACAGCATCCTTTCTTGATCAAAACTCTTCAGAGTATAGGGATGGAGGGTACATACCTCAATATCATAAAAGCCATCTATGAAAAACCCACAGCAAATATCATTCTTAATGGGGAAAAGCTGAGAGCTTTCCCCCTAAGGTCAGGAATGCGGCAGGGATGTCCACTCTCACCACTGCTATTCAACATAGTACTAGAAGTCCTAGCCACAGCAATCAGATGACAAAAAGAAATAAAAAGCATCCAAATCGCCAAAGAAGAAGTCAAACTCTCACTTTTTGCAGATGATAGGATACTTTATGTGGAAAACCCAAAAGACTCCACCCCAAAACTGCTAGAACTCATACAGGAATTCAGTCAAGTGGCAGGATATAAAATCAATGCACAGAAATCAGTGGCATTCCTATACACCAACAACAAGAGAGAAGAGAGACAAATTAAGGAGTCGATCCTATTTACAATTGCACCCAAAACCATAAGATACCTAGGAATAAATCTAACCAAAGAGGCAAAGGATCTGTACTCAGAAAACTATAAAATACTCATGAAAGAAATTGAGGAAGACACAAAGAAATGGAAAAAAGTTCCATGCTCATGGATTGGAAGAACAAATATCGTGAGGATGTCAATGCTACCTAGAGCAATCTACACATTCAATGCAATCCCCATCAAAATACCATCCACTTTTTTCAAAGAAATGGAACAAATAATCCTAAAATTTGTATGGAACCAGAAGAGACCCCGAATAGCCAGAGGAATATTGAAAAAGAAAAGCAAAGCTGGCGGCATCACAATTCCGGACTTCCAGCTCTGTTACAAAGCTGTCATCATCAAGATAGTATGGTACTGGCACAAAAACAGACACATAGATCAATGGAACAGAATCAAGAGCCCAGAAATGGACCCTCAACTCTATGGTCAAACTCATCTTCGACAAAGCTGGAAAAGAATGTGCAATGGAAAAAAGACAGTCTCTTCAACAAATGGTGTTGGGAAAATTGGACAGCCCCATGCAGAAGAAGGAAACTGGACCATTTCCTTACACCACACACAAAAATAGACTCCAAATGGTTGAAAGACCTAAACGTGAGACAGGAGTCTATCAAAATCCTAAAGGAGAACACAGGCAGCAACCTCTTCAACCTCAGCCGCAGCAACTTCTTCCTAGAAACATCGCCAAAGACAAGGGAAGCAAGGGCAAAAATGAACTACTGGGACCTCATCAAGATAAAAACTTTTGCCCAGCAAAAGAAACAGTCAACAAAATCAAAAGACAACCAACAGAATGGGAGAAGGTATTTGCAAATGACATATCAGATAAAGGGCTAGTATCCAAAATCTATAAAGAACTTACCAAACTCAACACCCAAAGAACAAATGATCCAATCAAGAAATGGGCAGAAGACATAAACAGACATTTTTCCAAAGAAGACATCCAAACGGCCAACAGACACATGAAAAAGTGCTCAACATCGCACGGCATCAGGGAAATCCAAATCAAAACCTCAATGAGATATCACCTCACACCAGTCAGAAAGTCTAAAATTAATAAGTCAGGTAATGACAGATGTTGGCGGGGATGCGGAGAAAGGGGAACCCTTCTCCACTGTTGGTGGGAATGCAAGCTGGTGCAGCCACTCTGGAAAACAGTATGGAGGTTCTTC
>NW_027402293.1:0-3498 GCF_003265705.2 Callorhinus ursinus
TTTGAAGACCCATCCACCTGCATGACACAGGACTTAAAGGAGAGAAACCCTCCGCGCAACATGTTCCTCGCTGTACAGGATCGCGCGCACCCTCTCTTTCCTTGCACAGAAGGTTTAACAAGCTGCTTCCAACCTTACGAAAAGAGATGGTAGTCGAAGGACGGCAACACTATAGATTTGTTCTTAGAGTTAAACAAACGTATGCCATCTTCCTTAGGCTTGCTCACATCTTCAATTTCCATACACAACGTTCTTCATGTCACGACGGTAGGCACATTCGACACGGAGAGTTAAGTCTAGTCCATGTCCCTTACGCCTTCACCCCCACTACGGAAAACACTTTCATCTTACTGAAACCATAGGACAGCCGAGGGAAGCCTACCTCACAAGTGGTTTCTCCAGCACCGTCACAGGGCCCATTCTAGAAGCCTTCACTGTTTCATGCTAAAGTGCTTCTCATCCTTACGTGTATGGCTTTCCTGACGGATTTCCTTCTCACAATGAAAACCTTGACACGTTCCATCTGCTCTCACTCCTACTCCTGAAAATACTTCTCACGGAACAAGATTCGAATGGGGACAGACAATCTACACTAAGTACGTCTGTAGCACAGACACGGGGCACATTCCTTACGATTTGTCACTTAATTTGGAAAAGTCTACCATGTTCAGGGAAGATGTTAGTAGAAACACGATTTCTCTGCTGTGGTGTCTCTTCAGACTGAATTGTACTCCTTTTGTTTAGGATTCAACACATACGTTTTGTGACTATGAATTCCTCACGAACCCAGATGGGAGCTCGAAGTCGCGTTTGAGATAGACTTGGTTTGCAGATATTCGTGTAAGCCTTTCCTCTGCCTAACTCGTATACTTTGGAAGATGCTTCTATCTTCGTGACCCATGCATTGTGTTCGTTGAGAAAAGCCCTCCGTAAGAAGTTGTTCCGCGAGTAAGGTAGATCACGCTTCCCCTCTGCATTCGTTCACACTTTGCCTCAAGCCGCTTCGTTTCTTAGCAGAGGAGATGGCAGTCGTAGGACCGCACCTCTACAGGGTTGTTTTGTAGACCTAATTGTATGGCACATTCCTTACGCTTCCTCTCATTTCCAGACGTATACGTCTCTAGGTGACAACGATTGTGTTGCTTGTCACATGTGAATCACACTTTTCTTCCCCATTCAGCTTGGGGCGTTTTCCTTGTGTTTTCACATCCAGTACTGAAAACGCTTCTCTCTACCGAAACAAGATCTGAGCTGGGAGAAGCTTTCGACACGACTTCTTTCTCAAGCAGCGCTATATGGCCCAGTACCTGTGCGTTCGCTGTGACCGTTGGAACGTTCTTCCATCCTCTTCCCTGTAGGTGGCAGTAGAAGGATTCTTTCCCTCTACCGTGTTGTTCCTTGAGAGGTGAGTGTAAGGCAATGACACATATAGCACAGAAGGCTTCATTCTTCCCGAACCAAGATGTGAGCACGAAATCAATATTGACATGGCCTTGTTTCTCTCAGTTAAGCGGAAGGCTCTGCTGAGGCTACCTGGCGTACGTTTGAAGGTCTTCCAACTTCATGACACAAGACTTCACACTTGGTGTAAAGCCGCTTCGATCCTTAGGAAAGGAGAAGGGAGTCGAAGGACGCTCCTCCACAGCGTTGTTCTTGAAGACTTAAGTGCAGAGCACGTTACTTACGCTTCCTGCGATTTCCATACCCACACCTCTATAGGGGACAACTTGTGAGTTGGTGGTAACATTCGACCCACATTTTTCTTCACAATTCATCCTACGGCATTTTCCTTACGCTTTCACGGAAAGAACTGAAAACGCTTCTAGCTTCCTGAAAAAAGATCTGAGTTGGGAGAAATTTTCGACAAAACTTCTTTCTCAAGCAGTGGTACATGACACAGTATTTGTGCCTTCATTGTGAACGTTGGAAATTGCTTCCTGCTCCTTCCCTGTAGGTGGTAGTGGAAAGACTATTTCCCTGCAGTTTTGTTTCTTGAGAGGTGAGTATCAGAACCTTCCCTTAGAGAACAACACAGATATCTCCAAGGGCCTTTATCTTCAAGAACCAAGATGTTCGCACGAAAGCCTGTTTGACGTGAACTTTTTTCTCAGAGTTCAGTGTAAGGCTACTAGGCCTGAGGCGAGCCCACGTCCATTTGAAGACGCATACACCTGCATGACAGGATGTGAATGGGGACAGACATTTTACACCAAGTATGTCTGTGGGACAGGCATGGGGCACATTCCTTGCGATTTCACACTTACGTTGCCAAATTCTACCATGTTCAGGGAAGATGTTAGTAGAAACACGGTTTCTCTGCAGTGGTGTTTCTTCAGACTGAATAGTACTCCCTTAGTTTAGGATTCAACACATACGTTTTGTGACTATGAATTCCTCGCGAACCCAGATGGGAGCTCGAAGTCGCGTTTGAGATAGACTTGGTTCGCAGAAATTCGTGTAGGCCTTTCCTCTGCCTAACTCGCATACTTTTGAATACGCTTCCATTTTCGTGACACATGCATGGTGTTCGTTGTGAAAAGCCCTCCGTAAGAAGTTGTTCCGCGAGTAAGGTAGATCACGCTTCCCCTCTGCATTCTTTCACACTTTGCCTCACGCCAATTCGTTTCTTAGCAGAGGAGATGGTAGTCAAAGGACCGCACCTCCACAGCGTTGTTTTGTAGAACTAAGGGTATAGCACGTTCCTTACGATTCCTCCGATTTCCAGACACACACCTCTATAGGGGACAACTTGTGAGTTGGTGGTAACATTCGACCCACATTTTTCTTCACAATGTAGCCTATGGCATTTTCCTTACGCTTTCACGCAAAGGACTGAAAACGCTTCGAGCTTCCAGAAACAAGATCTGAGTTGGGAGAAACTTTCGACACAACTTCTTTCTCAAAATTGGTACATGACACAGTATTTGTGTCTTCACTGGAAACGTTGGAAATTGCTTCCATCTTCTTCCCTGTAGATGGTAGTGGAAAGTCTATTTCTTTGCAGTTTTGTTTCTTGAGAGATGCGTATAAGAACCTTCCCTTAGAGAGTAACACATATATCTCCAAGGACTTCTATCTTCAAGAACCAAGATGTTTGCACGACAGCCTGTTTGACGTGGCCTTGTTTCTCAGAGTTCAGTGTAAGACTACTAGGCCTGAGGCGAGCCCACGTCCATTTGAAGACCCATCCACCTGCATGACACAGGACTTAAGGAGAGAAAACATCCGCACAACGTGTTCCCCGCTGTACAGGATCGCGCGTTCCATCTTTTCCTTGCACACAAGGTTTAACAAGCTGCTTCCAACCCTACGAAAAGAGATGGTAGTCGAAGGACGGCAACACTATAGATTTGTTCTTAGAGTTAAACAAACGTATGCCATCTTCCTTAGGCTTGCTCACCTCATCCATTTCCAAACATCGTTCTTCATGTGACGACGGTAGGCACATTCGACACGGAGAGTTAAGTCTAGTCCATGTCCCTTACGCCTTCACCCCCA
>NW_027402294.1:0-1116 GCF_003265705.2 Callorhinus ursinus
GAAAGCTCTCAGTTTTTCCCCATTGAGAATGATATTCGCTGTGGGTTTTTCATAGATGGCTTTTATGATATTGAGGTATGTACCCTCTATCCCTATACTCTGAAGAGTTTTGATCAAGAAAGGATGCTGTACTTTGTCAAATGCTTTTTCTGCATCTATTGAGAGGATCATATGATACTTGTTCTTTCTTTTGTTAATTTATTGTATCACGTTGTTTGATTTGCGGATGTTGAACCAACCTTGCAGCCCAGGGATCATTCCCACTAGTTCGTGGTGAATAATCCTTTTAATGTACTGTTGGATCATATTGGCTAATATTTTGGTGAGAATTTTTGCATCCATGTTCATCAAGGATATTGGTCTGTAATTCTCCTTTTTGATGGGGTCTTTGTCTGGTTTGGGGATCAAGGTAATGGTGGCCTCATAAAAGGAATTTGGAAGTTTTCCTTCCATTTCTATTTTTTGGAACAGTTTCAGGAGAATAGGTATTAATTCTTCTTTAAATGTCTGATAGAATTCCCCTGGGAAGCCATCTGGCCCTGGGCTTTTGTTTGTTGGGAGATTTTTGATGACTGCTTCAATTTCCTTAGTGGTTATAGGTCTGTTCAGGTTTTCTATTTCTTCCTGGTTCAGTTTTGGTAGTTGATACATCTCTAGGAATGCATCCATTTCTTCCAAGTTATCTAATTTGCTAGCATATAGTTGCTCTAATATGTTCTTATAATTGTTTGTATTTCTTTGTTGTTGGTTGTGATCTCTCCTCTTTCATTCATGATTTTGTTGATTTGGGTCATTTCTCTTTTCTTTTTGATCAGTCTGGCCAGGGGTTTATCAATCTTGTTAATTCTTTCAAAGAACCAGCTCCTAGTTTCGTTGATCTGTTCTACTGTTCTTTTGGTTTCTATTTCATTGATTTCTGCTCTGATCTTTATGATTTCTCTTCTCCTGCTGGGGTTAGGCTTTATTTGCTGTTTTTTTCTCTAGCTCCTTTAGGTGTAGTGTTAGGCTGTGTATTTGAGACCTCTCTTGTTTCTTGAGAAAGCCTTGTATTGCTAAATACTTTCCTCTTAGGACTGCCTTTGCTGCATCCCAAAGATTTTGAACAGTTGTGTTTTC
>NW_027402294.1:1216-3497 GCF_003265705.2 Callorhinus ursinus
TCCATGTATTTGAGTTCTTTCCGACTTTCCTCTTGTGATTGAGTTTGAGTTTCAAAGCACTGTGGTCTGAAAATATTCAGGAATAATCCCAATCTTTTGGTACTGTTTGAGACCTGATTTCTGACCTAGTATGTGACCCCTTCTGGAGAATGTTCCATGGGCACTAGAGAAGAATGTGTATTCTGTTGCTTTCGGATGGAATGTTCTGAATATGTCTGTGAAGTCCACTTGGTCCAGTGTGTCATTTAAAGTCTTTATTTCCTTGTTGATCTTTTGCTTAGATGATCTGTCCATTTCAGTCAGGGGAGTGTTAAAGTCCCCCACTATTATTGAATTGTTGTCGATGTTTTTCTTTGCTTTTGCTATTAATTGCCTTATATAATTGGCTGCTCCCATGTTAGAGGCATAGATATTTACAATTGTTAGCTTTTCTTCTTGGATAGACCCTTTAAGTAGAATATAGTGTCCTTCCTCATCTCTTATTAGAGTCTTTGGTTTAAAGTCCTATTTGTCTGATATAAGGATTGCCACCCCAGCTTTCTTTTGGTGTCCATTAGCATGGTAAATGGTTTTCCACCCCTTCACTTTCAATCTGGAGGTGTCTTTGGGTCTACAATGAGTCTCTTGGAGACAGCATATCGTTGGGTCTTGTTTTTTCATCCAATATGATAGGCTATGTCTTTTAATTGGGGCATTTAGCCCATTTACATTCAAGGTAACTATTGAAAGATAGGAATTTAGTGCCATTGTATTGCCTATAAGGTGACTCTTACTGTATATTGTCTCTGTTCTTTTCTGGTCTATGTTACTTTTAGGTTCTCTCTTTGCTTAGAGGACTCCTTTCAATATTTCTTGTAAGGCTGGTTTCGTGTTTGCAAATTCCTTTAGTTTTTGTTTGTCCTGGAAGCTTTTTATCTCTCCTTCTATTTTCAATGACAGCCTAGCTGGTTATAGTATTCTTGGGTGCATGTTTTTCTCATTTAGTGCTCTGAATATATCATGCCAGTCCTTTCTGGCCTGCCAGGTCTCTGTGGATAGGTCTGTTGCCAATCTAATATTTCTACCACTGTAGGTTACATATCTCTTCTCCCGAGCTGCTTTCAGGATTTTCTCTTTGTCTCTGAGACGCTTAAGTTTTACTATTAGTTGTCGGGGTGTTGACCTATTTTTATTGATTTTGAGAGGGGTTCTCTGTGCCTCCTGGATTTTGATGCCTGTTTCCTTCCCCAAATTAAGGAAGTTCTCTGCTGTAATTTGCTCCAATATACCTTCTGCCCCTCTTTTTCTTTCTTCCTCTGGGATCCCAATTATTCTAATGTTGTTTTGTCTTATGGTATCACCTATATCTCGAATTCTGCCCTCATGATCCAGTGGTTGTTTTTCTCTCTTTTTCTCAGCTTCTTTATTTTCCATCATTTGGTCTTCTATTTCACTGATTCTCTCTTCTGCCACATTTATCCTAGCAGTTAGTGCCCCCATTTTTGATTGCACCTCATTAATATCCTTTTTGATTTCGACTTGGTTAGATTTTAGTTCTTTTATTTCTCAAGAGAGGGTTTCTCTAATAACCTCCATGTTTTTTCAAGCCCGGCTAGTATCTTTAAAATCTTGATTTTGATTTCTAGGTCCGATATCGTACTAATATCCGTATTGAGTCGGTCCCTGGCAGGTGGTACTACCTCTTTTTCTTTTTGTTGAAGTGATTTTTTCAGTCTTGTCATTTTGTCCAGAGGAGAATAGATGAATGAGAGACCAAATTTTAACAGGGTAACAACGTCCCCAGAAAATATACTCTAAACAAATTAGAAAAGAGCTGAAACTGGGAGAAAAGAAAGAAAAAGGAAGAAAAAAGAAAAAGAAAAAAAAGAAAGAAAAAGATAAAAATAAACAAAAACAGAACAAAACAAAAAAACCAGAAAATGATCAAATATGACCAGGCTGGCACATAGATCAGTGCCACACACTAGATTATGGGTCTATTTTGGTCTTTTAGAAGAAA
Organism: Callorhinus ursinus; assembly: GCF_003265705.2. Taxonomy (NCBI): domain Eukaryota; kingdom Metazoa; phylum Chordata; class Mammalia; order Carnivora; family Otariidae; genus Callorhinus; species Callorhinus ursinus. The sequence goes on from NW_027402294.1 coordinate 3,216, forward strand.
GTGCCTCCCAAAATTTTAAAGAAAGAAAAACTTATATATGTACAAAAATAAGGGTTGATACAATGAAGGGATGGAATATGACTGTAAAGATGAAAATTATAAAACAATTTATAAAAGGAATTGATAAGAAGTTGTTTGAAAAAAAAGGAGAGGATCTTAGAAAAAAAAAGAAAAAAAAGTGAGAGAATGTGATTAGGCAGGAGACTAGAACAAAGCCATACACAAGAGATTTAGGGTATATTTTGATCTGTTAGAAGAATCTGTATCTCAAAATTTTAAAGA
>NW_027402295.1:0-3495 GCF_003265705.2 Callorhinus ursinus
TTATAGCTATATATCATCCTATAATTGCAGGTTTTTAAGACCGTAAATATTAATACACCTACTTTTATTATCACTCAGTTTAAATTTTTTTATAAATTTCTCCTCTGATTTCTTCTTTTGCCCTTGGGGTATCTAGAAGAATATTACTATATATTTGAAGTCAGCAGTCCTTCATATTTCATTCTGTTGAAAGTCCTTCTTCTCTGGCTGATTTGAATCACGTTTTTCCTCTGTTTTCAGTAGTTCTACTATCATGTGTTCCAGTATGGTTTTGTTTGTTTATTCTGGTTATATTTGTCATGTTTTTTATTTATTTAATTATTTTTATTTTATTTTATTATTTTTTATTGTTATGTTAATCACCATATATTACATCATTAGTTTTTGGTGCAGTGTTCCATGATTCATTGTTTGTTCATAACACCCAGTGCACCATGCAGAACGTGCCCTCCTCAATACCCATCACCAGGCTAACCCATCCCCCTGCCCCCCTCCCCTCTAGAACCCTCAGTTTGTTTTTCAGAGTCCATCATCTCTCATGGTTCGTCTCCCCCTCTGACATACTCCCCTTTTCTTCCTCTCCTGTTATCTTCTTCTTTTCCTTTTTTCTTAAAATATGTTGCGTTATTTGTTTCAGAAGTACAGATCTGTGATTCAACAGTCTTGCACAATTCACAGCGCTCACCGTAGCACATACCCTCCCCAATGTCTATCACCCAGCCACCCCATCCCTCCCACCCCCAACCACTCCAGTAACACTCAGTTTGTTTCCTGAGATTAAGAATTCCTCTTATCAGTGAGGTCATGTGATACATGTCTTTCTCTGATTGACTTATTTCACTCAGCATAACACCCTCCAGTTCCATCCACGTCGTTGCAAATGGCAAGATCTCATTCCTTTTGATGGCTGCATAATATTCCATTGTGTATATATACCACCTCTCCTTTATCCATTCATCTGTCGATGGGCATCTTGGCTCTTTCCACAGTTTGGCTATTGTGGACATTGCTGCTATAAACATTGGGGTGCACGTACCCCTTCGGGTCCCTACATTTGTATCTTTGTGGTAAATACCCAGTAGTGCAATTGCTGGGTCGAACGGTAGCTCTAATTTCAACTGTTTGAGGAACCTCCATACTGTTTTCCAGAGGGGTTGCACCAGCTTGCATTTCCACCAAGAGTGTAGGAGGGTTCCCCTTTTCTCTGCATCCCCACCAACATCTGTCATTTCCTAACTTGTTAATTGTAGCCATTCTGACTAGTGTGAGGTGGTATCTCATTGAGGTTTTGATTTGGATTTCCCTGACGCCGAGTGATGTTGAGCACTTTTTCATGTGCCTGTTGGCCATTTGGATGTCTTCTTTGGAAAAATGTCTGTTCATGTATTCTGCCCATTTCTTGATTGGATTATTTGTTCTTTGGGTGTTGAGTTTGATAAGTTCTTTATAGATTTTGGATACTAGCCCTTTATCTGATATGTCATTTGCAAATATTTTCTCCCATTCTGTCGGATGTCTTTTGGTTTTATGGACTGTTTCTTTTGCTGTGCAAAAGCTTTTTATCTTGATGAAATCCCAATAGTTCATTTTTGCCCTGGCTTCCCGTGCCTTTGGCGATGTTTATAGGAAGAAGTTGCTGCGGCTAAGGTCGAAAAGGTTGCTACCTGTGTTCTCCTTTAGGATTTTGATGGACTCCTGTCTCACGTTTAGGTCTTTCAACCATTTGGAGTCTATTTTTGTGTGTGGTGTAAGGAAATGGTCCAGTTTCATTCTTCTGCATGTGGCTGTCCAATTTTCCCAACATCATTTGTTGAAGAGACTGTCTTTTTGCCATTGGACATTCTTTCCTGCTTTGTCAAAAATAAGTTGACCATAGAGTTGAGGGTCCATTTCTGGGCTCTCGATTCTGTTCCATTGATCTATGTGTCTGTTTTTGTGCCAGTACCATACTGTCTTGATGATGACAGCTTTGTAATAGAGCGGGAAGTCCGGAATTGAGATGCCGCCAGCTTTGCTTTTCTTTTTCAGTATTCCTCTGGCTATTCTGGGTCTCTTCTGGTTCCATACAAATTTTAGGATTATTTGTTCCATTTCTTTGAAAAAAGTGGATGGTATTTTGATGGGGATTGCATTGAATGTGTAGATTGCTCTAGGTAGCATTGACATCTTCACAATGTTGATTCTCCCAATCCATGAGCATGGAACGTTTTTCCATTTCTTTGTGTCTTCTTCAATTTCTTTCATGAGTATTTTATAGTTTTCTGAGTACAGATCCTTTGCCTCTTTGGTTAGATTTATTCCTAGGTATCTAATGGTTTTGGGTGCAATTGTAAATGGGATAGACTCCTTGATTTGTTTCTCTTCTGTCTTGTTGTTGGTGTATAGGAATGCCACTGATTTCTGTGCATTGATTTTACATCCTGCTACTTTACTGAATTCCTGTATGAGTTCTAGCAGTTTTGGGGTGGAGTCTTTTGGGTTTTCCACATACAGTATCATATCATCTGCAAAGAGTGAGAGTTTGACTTCCTCTTTGCCGATTTGGATGCCTTTGATTTCTTTTTGTTGTCTGATTGCTGTGGCTAGGACTTCTAATACTATGTTGAATAGCAGTGGTGAGAGTGGACATCCCTGCCGCGTTCCTGACCTTAGGGGAAAAGCTCTCAGCCTTTCCCCATTGAGAATGATATTCGCTGTAGGTTTTTCATAGATGGCTTTTATGATATTGAGGTATGTACCTTCTATCCCTATACTCTGAAGAGTTTTGATCAAGAAAGGATGTTGTACTTTGTCAAATGCTTTTTCTGCATCTATTGAGAGGATCATATGATTCCTGCTCTTTCTTTTGTTAATGTATTGTATCACCTTGATTGATTTGCGGATGTTGAACCAGCCTTGCAGCCCAGGAATAAATCCCACTTGGTCACGGTGAATAATCCTTTTAATGTACTGTTGGATCCTATTGGCTAGTATTTTGGTGAGATTTTTGCATCCATGTTCATCAAGGATATTGGTCTGTAATTCTCTTTTTTGGTGGGGTCTTTGTCTGGTTTTGGGATCAAGGTAATGCTGGCTTCATAAAATGAGTTTGGAAGTTTCCCTTCCATTTCTATTTTTTGGAACAGTTTCAGGAGAATAGGTATTAATTCTTCTTTAAATGTCTGATAGAATTCCCCTGGGAAGCCATCTGGCCCTGGGCTTTTGTTTTTTGGGAGATTTTTGATGACTGTTTCAATTTCCTTAGTGGTTATAGGTCTGTTCAGGTTTTCTATTTCTTCCTGGTTCAATTTTGGTAGTTGATACATCTCTAGGAATGCACCCATTTCTTCCAGGTTATCTAATTTGCTGGCATAGAGTTGCTCATAATATGTTCTTATAATTGTTTGTATTTCTTTGGTGTCGGTTGTGATCTCTCCTCTTTCATTCATGATTTTGTTGATTTGGGTCATTTGTCTTTTCTTTTTGATCAGTCTGGCCAGGGGTTTATCCATCTTG
>NW_027402296.1:0-1552 GCF_003265705.2 Callorhinus ursinus
GCCCAATGACCATGAGATATCGCGAAATTGAGAGTGAAATCCCACCTCTTTTCCGTGAGATCTCAAGACATGTGGACTGAGGTCTCCGCATTTGGAAGAGAGCACACGAGATTTGGAGGAACATCTCCGCTGTATCCCAAGAGATCTCACGAGATTTGGAGTGAAATCTCGCCCAAGGTCCCTGATATCTCAAGACATTTGTAGTGAAAGCTCGCCCGATGTCATTGGGACCTCAGGATATTCGGAGGGAAACCTCACCCGAATGTCCCTGAGATCAGACGTGATGTTGAGTAAAATCTCACCCGATGCCCATCAGTCCCACGATATTTAGACTGGAGTCTCGCTCCATAGCCATGAGATCTCACGAGATTGGCACTGACGTCGCCAAGGTTTGGAGGAGATCTCACAAGACTGGGAGTAAAATCTCGCCCAAATTCAAGAGTTCTCAAGAGAGCTGGAGTGAATTCTCGCCCAAGGTCCCTGAGATCTCACGAGATTTGTAGTGAAATCTCGCCCGATCTCATTGTGACCTCAGGAGGAATGGAGAGAAACCTCGCCTAAAATCCATGAGCTCTCACGAGATTTGGAGTGAAATCTGAACCGACGTCCATGAGATCTCAGGAGCCTTGGTGGCAAATCTCGCCCGATGTCCATGACATCTCACGAGGTTTAGATTGAAAGCTCGCCCACGGTCGTCCCTGATATCTCACGAGATTTGGAGAGAAATCTGCCGGACGTCATTGAGACCACATGGTATTGGCAGTGAAATCGGCTCCCACGTCCATGACATATCATGAGATTTGGAATGAATTCTCATGCGATGTCCATACGATCTCACGAGATGTGGACTAATCTCGCCTGATGTCCATGATTTCTCACGAGATATAGAGTGTATTCTCCCTCCGTATCCTCAGATCTCACGGGATTTGGACGGAAGTCTCCAAGGATTGGATGAGATCTCAAGAGACTTGGAGGAAATGACCCCCGAATTCCAAAGGATCTCACGAGAGTTGGAGTGAAGTCTCGCCCTAGGTCCCTTTTAGCTCACGAGAGTTGAGTGAAACCTCGCCCGATGTCACTGAGACCTCACGAGATTTGGATTGGAATCTCGCCCAAGTTCGCTGATATCTCACGAGGTTGGTAGGGAAAGCTCTCCCAATGTCATTGTGACCTCACGAGATTGGGAGTGAAATCTCGCCCAATGTCCAGGAGATCTCAAGAGATTTGGACTGAGGTCTGCACGTTTTGGATGAGATCTCACGAGATTCGGAATACAATCTCACCCGACGCCCATGCTATCTCGTGGGATTTGATTGAAGTCTCACGCAATATCCGTGAGATCTCACGAGATTTGGACGGAAGGTTCCAAGGTTTGGATGAGTTCTCACGAGACTGGGAGGAAAATATCCCCGAATTCCAAGAGGTCTCACGCGAGAGTTGGAGTGAAATCTCGCCCAAGGTCCCATTTATCTCACGACAGTGTGGTGAAACTACGCCCGATAACATTGAGACCTCACGAGATTGGGACTGATATTTCTCCCAAGTTCGCTGA
>NW_027402296.1:1562-3495 GCF_003265705.2 Callorhinus ursinus
ATACCCCGAATTCCAAGAGAGCTCACGAGAGGTGGAGTGAAATCTTGCCCAAACTACAAGAGATCTCACGAGAGTTGGAGGAAAATCTCAACCAAGCTTCCTGATATCTCAAGAGATTTATACTGAAATCTCGCCCGATGTCATCGGGCCCTCGCGAGATTTGGAGTGAAATATCGCGCAAGGTCCCTGATATCTCACGAGATTTGTAGGGAAATCTTGCCCAAGGCCCCTGAGAGCTCAAGAGATTTAGAGTGAATTCTCGCCCCATGTCATTGTGACCTCAAGAGACTTGGAGCGAAATCTCGCCCAATGCCCATGATCTTACGAAATGTGGAGAGAACTCCCAGCCGATATCCGTGAGATCTCACGAGATTTGGAGTAAATTCTCTCCTGATGTCATGAGATCTCACGAGACTTAGATTGCAATTTCGCGCCATATCCATGAGATCTCACGAGATGTGGACTGAATTCTCCAAAGTTCGGATGAGATCTCCGAGAGGTGGAGTCAAATCTCCCTCCACGTCCAAGAGTCCTCTTGAGAGTTGGAGTGAAACCTCGCCCAAACTCCCTGATATCTCACGAGATTTGCAGTGAAATCTCATGCGATGTCACTGAGACCTCACGAGATGGGGATTGAAATTTCGCCCAGGTCCCTGCATATTACGAGACATGTAGTGAAATCTCGCCCGAAGTCATTGTGAACTCAGGAGTTGGGAGTGAAATCTCGCCCAAGGTCTACGAGATCTCACGAGATTTGGAGTGAAATCTCGCCCGATATCCATGAGATCACACGAGATTTCGATGGAAAACTCGCTCCTATCCATGAGAACTCACGAGGTTGGCCTTGACGTCTCCCAGGTTTGGATGAGATTTCACGGGATACGAGGAAACTCTCGCCCGAAGACCATGAGACCTCACGAGATGTGGAGTGAAATCTCGCCCCAGGTCCCTGATATCTGAAGAGGTTTGGAACGAATCTCCCCCGATGTCATTGAGAGCTCCCGAGATTTGCATAGAAATCTCGTCCAAGGTGGTTGCTATCTCACGAGATCTGTAGGGAAATCTCGCCCAAACTCATTGGGACCTCAGGAGATTCGGAGTGAAATCTCCATCGACGTCCACGCGATCTCAGGAGATTTGGTGTCAAATCTCGCCCGATTTCCATGAGATCTCACGACACGTAGACTGAAAACTCGCCCAGCGTCCCTGATAACTCACGAGATTGGGAGTGAGATCTGCCCGAGGTGATTGATACCTCACGAGATTTGGAGTGAACTCTCACTCAATATCGGTGAGTACTCACGAGGTTTGGAGTCATCTCGCCCGATGTCCCTGAGATCTCACAAGGTATAGATTGAATTCTCGCTCCATATCCTGAGATCTCACGAGGTTTGGCCTCAAGTCTCCAAGGATTGGATGAGATCTCACGAGACATGGAGTAAAATATCCTCGAATTCCCAGAACTCTCACGAGAGTTGGAGTGAAATGTCGCCTTGGGTCCCTTTCATCTCACGAGCGTTTAGTGAACTGTCGCCCAATGTCATTGGGACGTCCCGATATTTGGATTGAAATCTCGCCCGAGGTCGCTGATATCTCACGAGATTTGTAGGGAAATCTCGCCCACTGTGAATGAGAGCTCAGGAGATTTGGGGTGAAATCTCGCCCAATGTCCATGAGATCTCACGAGGTTTAGATTAAATCTCCCTCAATATCTGTGAGGCCTCGCGAGATTGGCACGGACGTCGCCAAGGTTGGGTGAGTTCTCACAGGACTTGGAGTCCAGTCTCGCCCGAAGAACAAGAGACCTCAGCAGAGTTGGAGTGACCTCTCGCACAGGTTTCCAGATATCTCACAGGCTTTGTAATGAAATCTCGCCCAATGTCGTCGAGAACTCATGAGGTTTGGACTGAAATCTCGACCGGGGTCCCTGATA
>NW_027402297.1:0-1719 GCF_003265705.2 Callorhinus ursinus
TATTTTATAACAATTCTGCTGTTGAGCAAACACCTGAGAACAGACAAGAGGAGACAGCTCACAGGTTCAGTCGGCCACACTCGGGCGCCTACCTTACAAGGATAAGGACGGTGACAAGCTTCCCTGTTTCTGGGATTGCAGGGCCTTCTCCCTCTGGGGTCCCCCACGGCCCATGACAGTTGCCCTCTCCCTGGGTGGGTGTGGGGACACTGTTGTGCTCTGCTTCCAAACCTCCCCAGGGGACACAGCAGGGGGCAAGAGTTGAGGGCCCCTCATTGGCCGCTGACCCAACCTGGGCTTGGGGTTCCCGAGCTCCTGTGTGTGCAGGGGCACCTCCCTCCCGGGTCAGCTTCTGAGAGGTACCACCCCTGCCCTGGGGAAGAAGGAGGCTTCGGGGCAAGACCCAGGCCTTTGCGGCCCCGGCAGTGACTCTCTGCATTTCTGAGCGAGGCTCCCTCCTGGGCCTTATAACCCCAGACCCGAGGCCTCGCCTGTTCTGAACGTCGGGGGCCCGAGCCTCGAAGGGGATGCACAGACATGGCTGCCCGTGCCCCGCGGTCTCTTCCCTGGGCACCCCTGCAGGGCCAGGAGGGAAGAGGAAAGTGGGCCCTGACTGGCGCCCCCATCCTCAGACTCCCGAAAATCTTATCCAGCCTGAAGGAAAGGGGCCCCAGTCAGCAGATCCATGGATTGCTCCTGTCCTCCGTGAGGCACTTTTGCGCTCTGCCCCCCACACCAGCCTCTGGTCAGCGACCGTGGCAAATGCTCACGGGGGCAATTTTATCCTTAGTTTCAATGGTGGCCCATTTGGGGCTGGTTGTGTTCTTTGGATTTTCTCTCCTGTCCCCACTGCTGATGAAATTTCCACCCCCAGGCCCTCCTTGGAAGGCACGGGCTGTAGATGGAGGGCCCTCTGAGGGAAACAGCCCGGGTCACTGGGTCGCCTGTACCAGAGTCACCCCGTTGCAGGAACACGTGCATTGAACACGGACAGGCTGGCTCCACAGAGTCCACGGAGGTGTCAGACCCAGCCGGTTCCGGTTGATTTCTCCTGAGTTGTTAGCACTGGAATCCTGCTCTCTTAGGTAATAGCTTTGGGGACACCCTCGGTCTCAGACACACAGTGACCTGCCAGCCCACAGTGACCACACAGAGGAGGAAGGGAACCTAAGGGAGGGAGCATGTGGGACCTTTGCAGACAGGACCAGAGTCCTTGCAGCCCAGGGAAACTTAAGATCAGGAGAACGGGCCTCGCCTGGGAAGGAGGCCTGAACACTGTGCCCTGATTCTCTTCTGTGCACAGATGGACGTGACCCAGCCAAGCCCCCCAGGTTTGCTGCAGGGCCAGGTGGGCCCAGAGTGGCTGAGCTCAGGGCTGGCATCAGCCCTTCCCACCTCCCCCAGGGCTTGTGTGATTGAGACAACTTTCTACTTCACAGCAAAGTCAGGGAGAACTGTTTTCTGGAACCTGGCTGGCCTCCCCCGGGTGGCCTCCCCTCCCCCGGCCCACCTACTCTGCCCTGGTTGCCGGGCACCGGTGACCTCAGAGGTGGAACTCTCCACAGGGTTCTGAGTGGTCAGTTGTGGCCACAGGACACTGGCCCTCGGAGGCAGAGCTGTGGAGCCCGACGCAGCCATGGTGGGCCCCCCGTCGGCCTCCGGATCCCTTTGCCAGCTGGTGTTGGAGCACCTGTGGGGGGCACTGCTGGTGATTTCTGG
>NW_027402297.1:1819-2383 GCF_003265705.2 Callorhinus ursinus
GTGATTTCTGGAAGTCTCCCCGTGTTGTCCTGGGCAGTGCTGGTATGCACTGTGCTGCTGGTTTTCCTAGTGAAGAGACGACTCACCCGAAGAAGCGCAAAGGCTTTGGGGCACAGGGGCTCTGCCCGCCACGAAGAGTGTGGAGCAGGCTGTGAGGAGAGTGGCCCAACCACACAAGCCGAGGCCGCCCTCAGGCCACCCGGGGTGGTGGCCAGTCCTCCCCCGAGAAAAGCCCTGTGCTTGTCAGCAATGAGCACAGACCTGAGCAGGTTGGTGCTTTGGGACACTGTCAACTTTCTGAAGAAGGCACCGAAGAGCCAGCCTCTCGACCTTCCCCAGGTCACTGGGGAAAAACCCATCCTCCCAACATCAGAGAAGGATGGAGAGCAACTTCTGAGGAAAAGAAGGAAGGATTGGCGTGAAAACACTCCTTTTCCAGAAGGACCAGAACTGCTCAACCAAGAAGTTTCGAGATGGAGGCAGAAAGAGCAGGAGAAGGAGGGAGAAGAAAGGCTGGAGCCGCCGAAGGCACGCATGGAGCCGGTCCCGAAAGATCAAGCCAGC
>NW_027402297.1:2483-3477 GCF_003265705.2 Callorhinus ursinus
ATGGAGCCGGTCCCGAAAGATCAGGCCAGCCAGGCCCCGCGGAGGGCCGGACCCGGGCGGCAGGCCGTCCCCCCGCCTGACCTCCCTGCAGATCACGCCGGTGCCGGGACCTGGGGAGTCCAGCCAAAGAGGGGAGCAGGGAATGGCGATCAGCCCGCCCATCGGGCACCCGTGGATCTGAAGGGCGTCCCTGAAGGTGCTGGCTGCCCCGGGTCCCCTCCGAGTCCCGAAGGGGAACAGCAAGACAGAGCCAGACAACTGCGGGCAGAAAGGCGAGAGACCGCGGGGCGGACACGACAAATCCACAGCCTGCAAACCCAGGAAGCCTCTTTGCAGAAGGAAACTTCACAGCTGGACCGGGAGATTCAGCAGCTGAGGCTGAAACTTCAGAACCCCCTGGATGAACAGGACCGATACATCCTGCAACTTCACAGAAAAGTGTTTCAGGCGGAAGCTCAGTGCTTGGAAGTGAAGAAGAAACTGGCCGGCGTGTACAGAGAAATGAACTTCACGTGCCAGATGCGCAACCTCTACAAGAAGATGGCCCAAGACCTGGGCAAGGAGCTGGAGACAACCACCTCCTACTATCGCAAGGTGGTCCTCTTCCATCAGGACAAGGCCACAAAAAGCTGGATGGAAGCTGCGTCCAGAGAGAGAGAGTTCCAGGAGCTAAGGAAAGAGAATGATCGCTTGAGGCGGATGCTAGCCGGTGCGGAGTCCAGCTGCCGGCCGGTCCCGAGGGACCCTCCGGGTCCGGCTGCTCCGCCCAGAGCCCCTGCAGGCCGGGAAGGGTCAGGGGGTCCCTGGGGTCATCGGGCCCCCAGTGGGGAGGGAAGGCCCACCGTGAGGGCCCCGGGCCCCGGGGTCGCCTGCAGGGCTGACTGGGCTCAGGGCAGCTGGGCTCTGAGCCGCCACAGCCCGGCTCAGCATCTGCACAGAGCTCTGTGAAGAAGGTCTGACGGCTCTCTCTCCGGTGAAACGGCTACTATTTCGG
>NW_027402298.1:0-868 GCF_003265705.2 Callorhinus ursinus
ACAGCCACATGCAGAAGAATGAAACTGGACCATTTCCTTACACCACATACAAAAATAGACTCCAAATGGTTCAAAGACCTAAACGTGAGACAGGAGTCCATCAAAATCGTAAAGGAGGACACAGGCAGCAACCTCTTCAACTTCAGCCACAGGAACTTCTTCCTAGAAATATTTCCAAAGGCAAGGGAAGCCAGGGCAAAAATGAACTATTGGGATTTCATCAAGATAAAAGGCTTTTGCACAGCAAAGGAAACACTAAACAAAACCAAAAGACAACCAACAGAATGGGAGAAAATATTTGCAAATGACATATCAGATAAAGGGCTTGTATCCAAAATCTATAAAGAACTTATCACACTCAACTCCCAAAGAACAAATCATCCAATCAAGAAATAGGCAGAAGACATGAACAGACATTTTTCCAAAGAAGACATCCAAATGGCCAACAACACATGAAAAAGTGCTCCACATCGCTCAGCATCAGGGAAATCCAAATCAAAACCTCAATGAGATACCACCTCACACCAGTCAGAGTGGCTCAAATTAACAAGTCAGGAAACGACAGATGTTGGTGGGGATGCGGAGTAAGGGAAACCCTCCTACACTGTTGGGAATGCAAGCGGGTGCAACCACTCTTGAAAACGGTATGGAGGTTCCTCAAAAAGTTGAAAATAGAGTTACCCTACAATCCAGCAATTGCACTACTGGGTATTTACCCCAAAGATACAAATGTAGGGATCCAAAGGGGTACGTGCACCCCAAGGTTTATAGCAGCAATGTCCACAATAGTCAAACTGTGGAAAATGTCAAGATGTCCATCCACAGATGAATGGATAAAGAAGAGGTGATATATATATATATATATATA
>NW_027402298.1:968-3494 GCF_003265705.2 Callorhinus ursinus
TATATATATATATATATATATATATATATATATATACACACACAATGGAAATTATGCAGCCGTCAAAAGGAATGAGATCTTGCCATTTGCAACGCCGTGGATTGAACTGGAGGGTGTTATGCTGAGTGAAATAATTCAATCAGAGAAAGACATGTATCATATGTCCTCACTGATATGAGGAATTCTTAATCTCAGGAAACAAACTGAGGGATGCTGGAGTGGGGGTGTGGTGGGAGGGAAGGGGTGGCTGGGTGATAGACATTGGGGAGGGTATGGGCTATGGTGAGCACTGTGAATTGTGCAAGACTGTTCAATCACAGATATGTGCATCTGAAACGAATAATGCAATATATGTTAAGAAAAAAAAAAAGAAGAAAAAGATAGCAGGAGGGGGAAAATGAAGGGGTGGAAATCGTAGGGGAGATGAACCATGAGAGACGATGGACTCTGAAAAAGAAACTGAGGGTTATAGAGGGGAGGGGGATGGGGTACGGTTTAGCCTCGTGATGGATATTAAAGAGGGTACATTCTGCATGGAGCACTGTGTGTTATACACAAACAGTGAATCATGGAACACTACATCAAAAACTAATGATGTAATGTATGTTGATTAACATAACAATAAAAAATTTAAAGGAAAAAAAAAGAAAAGTAAAAATGCTGAAGAAGCCCAAGTTTGAATTGGGAAACCTCATGGAGCTTCATGTCGAAGGTATTAGTTCTGGAAAAACTACTGGGGATGAGACCCATGCTAAAGTTAAATGAGCTGTTGGATATGAGCAACCAATCCAAGAATCTGGTTAAAATTCATTTAATGGTGACCAAAAATCCTATTTGTGAAAACAAATAAAATACAATAAAATAAAATAAGCAGGCAAAATAAAGGCAAAATAGGCAGTGCTTGGTCCTTGGTTTAAAGTGATAGCATGGGGAAGGCAATTCATCTATTAAGGTTGCTAGTGGGAAGGACTCAGCACTAACCTATAGTAAAGAAAAACAAGGATATTTTGAGAGAAAGTCGGGAAAATGAATGTTTCAGATATCTTGAAATGCAGATTGTTGTGAAAGATCCCATGGGAAATGTACAGAAGTCCAAAATTTGGAAGGAAGGGTATGACCAGATGTAGGTGGAATGAGCTCATGCAAGAAAAAGTGTATAACAGAGGGCAACGGGCAGAGAAGTTTACCTTCTGGAATACAAAAGTATTTTGTTTAAACAAAGCCACTGAACCACAAAAGTTAAATCAACATTTCTTTTCCTCTTTTCCTCATACGTCTTGAGATACAAATTTTCTCTAAGCATTAAATGCCAGGAAGATTAGCATTTAAATGATCGCTCAAGAACAGCAATTGTATAGTGGATTAATTATTTCTGTCTCAATTTTATAGTTGGTCAATATTGATCCAAAATCATATTTTTCCTTGCCTTATAATGTTTTCCCCCATAATCTTTTAATATTAATTGTAAGTAATTTCTAACTGTGTAATTTTTTTCAAAGTAAAATATTTTATGGAGCAAATTATGGATATAAATAAATTAAATTACTGAACAAATAAATGAAAAAAAGAGTAATAAACAAATATTAGTTGTTGGACTTATAGGCAATGAGAGTTGACATAGATAAATTGCACTACTCTCCCTGCTAAATTTTATTGAACCTGCAAAATAAAATAGTATCAGTTTGTATTTATTTTAATATAAATCAAGTCATTGTATTATTATTCAGCAATGACAAAGAGCAGCTAATGCAGGACTAGATCTATAGTCTGTGCTCAAGACAAATTAATATCTGTGAAATAGTATCATAACAGAACCCCAAACATACCCCTCATTCATCTCATCAAACAATCTGATGACTACCTCAAACTTGTTCTGGTGTCCTTCAGTGTCTGAGTAATTATCAAAGACAGAGAATAGCTAAGTTTTCAGACACTTGGCAATAGTTTTTGATCTCATGACACCCGCCAACGTCAGGCTAGCTGGGCTCTATCTGGGCCTTTGCTTATCTATAGTCTAATCAAATAGAGGGCATAAACAGCCCAAGAAAGAAAGAATAGAAACGCTTAATGTTTTTAAAACTTCTATTTTAATGAGGAAACATGTTCACAATAGTGTTTTGTTTTGTTTTTTTTCCCCTCCTTTTCTACTCTGCATTAAGTTTCAATAAAGTCAATTTTTGCTTGGTGTTTCCTGTTTCATGGAAGGTGGAAAGGTTTATATTTGGTTCACCCTTAACACTTTCATCCTGAGATGAGAAGGGTCTCCTATGAGTCTTTATTTTTGGGGAATGCTCTGAATTTTGCATTCTGTTCTTATGTGCTATGAAACAATGAAAACCAAAGTTTCAACTTTACCAAGATATACAAATGCCATGAGGCTGCAAGCCATCTGTATCACTATTTCTATACCTCTTTGGCTGCTCTCCTTCCCTTAGTTTATGGTAAGAGAGCTACTTTTATTTCTTCCAGCTCATTGGTGCATTTAAGAAGAGCCCCCCACCCCATCACTGCTATCACCACCATACC
>NW_027402299.1:0-2443 GCF_003265705.2 Callorhinus ursinus
AGGCAAAGTGTGAAAGAAAGCAGAGGGGAAGCGTGATCTACCTTACTCGCGGAACAACTTCTTACGGAGGGCTTTTCACTAGGAACACCATGCATGGGTCACGAAGATAGAAGCGTCTTCCAAAGTATGCGAGTTAGGCAGAGGAAAGGCCTACACGAATCTCTCCGAACCAAGCCTATCTCAAACGCGACTTCGAGCTCCCAACTGGGTTTGTGAGGAATTCATAGTCACAAAACGTATGTGTTGAATCCTAAACAAAGGGAGTACGATTCAGCCTGAAGAAACACCACTGCAGAGAAACCGTGTTTCTACTAACATCTTCCCTGAACATGGGCGCCTTTTCCAACGTAAGTGTGAAATCGCAAAGAATGTGCCCCGTGCTTGTTCCACAGACATACTTAGTGTAGAATGTCTGTCCCCATTCGAATCTTGTCATGCAGGTGGATGGGTCTTCAAATGGACGAGGGCTAGCCTCAGGCCTAGTAGCCTTACACTGAACTCTGAGAAACAAGGCCACGTCAAACAGGCTGTCGTGCAAACATCTTGGTTCTTGAAGATAGAAGTCCTTGGAGATATATGTGTTGCTCTCTGAGAAAAGGTTCTTATACTCACCTCTCAAGAAACAAAACTGCATGGAAATAGTCTTTCCACTACCACCTACAGGGAAGAAGATGGAAGCAATTTCCAACGTTCGCAGTGAAGACACAAATACTGTGTCATGTACCACTGCATGAGAAAGAATTTGTGTCGAAAGTTTCTCCCTATTCAGATCTTGTTTCAGGAAGCTAGAAGCGTTTTCAGTTCCTTTTGTGAAAGCGTAAGGAAAATGCCATAGGCTGATTTGTGAAGAAAAAAGTGGGTCGAATATTACCACCAAGTCACACGTTGTCCTCTATAGAGGTGTGTGTCTGGAAACCGGAGGAAGCGTAAGGAACGTGCTATACACTTAATTCTACAAAACAACACTGTGGAAGTGCGGTGCTTCGACTGCCATCTCCTCTGCTAAGAAACGAAGCGGCTTGAGGCAAAGTGTGAAAGAAAGCAGAGGGGAAGCGTGATCTACCTTACTCGCGGAACCCACTTCTTACGGAGGGCTTTTCACAACGAACACCATGCATGGGTCACGAAGATAGAAGCATCTTCCAAAGTATGCGAGTTAGGCAGAGGAAAGGCCTACACGAATCTCTGCGAACCAAGTCTATCTCAAACGCGACTTCGAGCTCCCATCTGGGTTGGCGAGGAATTCATAGTCCCAAAACGTATGTGTTGAATCCTAAAAATAGGGAGTACCATTCAGTCTGAAGAAACACCACTGCAGAAAAACCGTGTTTCTACTACCATCTTCCCTGAACATGGTAGACTTTGGCAACGTACGTGTGAAATCGCAAGGAATGTACTCCGGGCTTGTCCCACAGACATACTTAGTGTAGAATGTCTCTCCCCATTCAAATCTTGTGATGCAGGTGGATGGGTCTTCAAATGGACGTGGGCTCGCCTAAGGCCTAGTAGCCTTACACTGAACTCTGAGAAACAAGACTACGTCAAACAGGCTGTCGTGCGCACATCTTGGTTCTTGAAGAGAGAAGTCCTTGGAGATATATGTGTTGCTCTCTGACAAAAGGTTCTTATACTCACCTCTCAAAAAACAAAACTGCATTGAAATAGTCTTTCCACTACCACCTACAGGGAAGAAGATGGAAGCAATTTCCAACGTTCGCAGTGAAGGCACAAATACTGTGTCATGTAACACTGCATGAGAAAGAAGTTGTGTCGAAAGTTTCTCCCTACTCATATCTTGTTTCAGGAACCTAGAAGCGTTTTCAGTTCCTTGCGTGAAAGCGTAAGGAAAATGCCATAGGCTGATTTGTGAAGAAAAATGTGGGTCGAATGTTACCACCAAGTCACAAGTTGTCCTCTATAGAGGTGTGTGTCTGGAAATCGGAGGAAGCGTAAGGAACGTGCTATACACTTAGTTCCACAAAACAACGCTGTGGAGGTGCGGTCCTTCGACTGCCATCTCCTCTGCTAAGAAACGAAGCGGCTTGAGGCAAAGTGTGAAAGAAAGCAGAGGGGAAGCGTGATCTACCTTACTCGCGGAACAACTTCTTACGGAGGGCTTTTCACAACGAACACCATGCATGGGTCACGAAGATAGAAGCGTGTTACAAAGTATGCGAGTTACTAGAGGAAAGGCATACACGAATCACTGCGAACTAAGTCTATCTCAAACGCGACTTCCAGATCCCATCTGGGTTCGCGAGGAATTCATAGTCACAAAACGTATGTGTTGAATCCTAAATAAAGGGTTACCTTTCAGTCTGAAGAAACACCACTGCAGAGAAACCGTGTTTCTACTAACATCTTCCCTGAACATGATAGACTTTGACAACTTCAGTGTGAAATCGCAAGGAATGTGCCCCATGATTGTCCCACAGAGAAACTT
>NW_027402299.1:2543-3493 GCF_003265705.2 Callorhinus ursinus
CCATTCGAATCTTGTCATGCACGTGGATGGGTCTTCAAGTGGACGTGGGCTCGCCTCAGGCCTAGGAGCCTTACACTGAACTCTGAGAATCAAGGCCACGTCAAACAGGCTGTCGTAAGAACATCTTGGTTCTTGAAGATAGAAGCCCTTGGAGATATATGTGTTGCTCTCTAAGGAAGGTTCTTATACGCTTCTTTCAAGAGACAAAACTGCCAACGAATAGTCTTTCCACTACCACCTAAAGGGAAGAAGATGGAAGCAATTTCCAACGTTCGCAGTGAAGGCACCAATACTGTGTCATGTCATGTACCACTGCTTGAGAAAGAAGTTGTGTCGAAAGTTTCTCCCAACGCAGATCTTGTTTCTGGAAGCTAGAAGCGTTTTCAATTCTTTGCGTGAAAGCGTAAGGAAGATGCCATAGGCTACATTGTGAAGAAAAATGTGGGTCGAATGTTACCACCAACTAACAAGTTGTCCCCTATAGAGGAGTGTGTCTGGAAATCGGAGGAAGCCTAAGGAACGTGCTATACACTTAGTTCTACAAAACAACGCTGTGGAGGTGCGTTCCTTCGAATGCCATCTCCTCTGCTAAGAAACGAAGCGGATTGAGGCAAAGTGTGAAAGAAAGCAGAGGGGAAGCGTGATCTACCTTACTCGCGGAACAACTTCTTACGGAGGGCTTTTCACAACGAACACCATGCATGGGTCCCGAAGATGGAAGCGTCTTCAAAAGTATGCGAGGTAGGCAGAGGAAAGGCCTACACGAATCTCTGCGAAGCAAGTCTGTCTCAAACGCGACTTCGAGCTCCCATCTGGGTTTGCGAGGAATTCATAGTCACAAAACGTATGTGTTGAATCCTAAACAAAGGGAGTACTCTTCAGTCTGATGAAACACCACTGCAAAGAAACCGTGTTTCTACTAACATCTTCCCTGAACATGGGAGCCTTTT
>NW_027402300.1:0-3491 GCF_003265705.2 Callorhinus ursinus
TCTTTAGCCTCCATGTATTTGAGTTCTTTCCGACTTTCCTCTTGTGATTGAGTTCTAGTTTCAAAGCATTGTGGTCTGAAAATATGCAGGGAATAATCCCAATCTTTTGGTACTGGTTGAGACCTGATTTGTGACCTAGGATGTGATCAATTCTGGAGAATGTTCCATGGGCACTAGAGAAGAATGTGTATTCTGTTGCTTTGGGATGGAATGTTCTGAATATGTCTGTGAAGTCCATTTGGTCCAGTGTTTCATTTAAAGTCTTTATTTCCTTGTTGATCTTTTGTTTTGATGATCTGTCCATTTCAGTCAGGGGGTGTTAAAGTCCCTGACTATTATTGTATTGTTGTCAATGTGTTTCTTTGCTTTTGTTATTAATTTCCTTATTAAATTGGCTGATCCCATGTTAGAGACGTAGATATTAACCATTGTTAGATCTTCTTGTTGGATAGACCCTTTAAGTAGGATATAGTGTCCTTCCTCATCTCTTATTACCATCTTTGTTTTAAAATCTAATTTATCTGATATAAGGATTGCCACCCCAGCTTTCTTTTGGTTTCCATTAGCATGGTAAATGGTTTTCCACCCCCTCACTTTCAATCTGGGGGTGTCTTTGGGTCTAAAATGAGTCTCTTGCAAACAGCATATTGATGGGTCTTGTTTTTTAATCCAATCTGATAGCCTGTGTCTTTTGATTCGGGCATTTAGCCCATTTACACTCAGAGTAACTATTGAAAGATATTAATTTAGTGCCATTGTATTGCCTGCAAGGTGACTGTTACTGTATATTGTCTGTGTTCCTTTCTGATCTATGCTGCTTTTAGGCTCTCTCTTTTCTTAGAGGACCCCTTTCAATATTTCTTGTAGGGCTGGTTTCATGTTTGCAAATTCCTTTAGTTTTTGTTTGTCCTGGAAGCTTTTTATCTCTCCTATTTTCAATGACAGCCTAGCTGGATATAATATTCTTGGCTGCATATTTTTCTCGTGTAGTGCTCTGAAGATATCCTGCCAGTCCTTTCTGGACTGCCAGGTCTCTGTGGATAGGTCTGTTGCCAGTCTAATGTTTCTACCATTGTAGGTTACATATCTCTTCTCCCGAGCTGCTTTCTGGATTTTCTTTTTGTCTCTGAGACTCGTAAGTTTTACTATTAGATGTCGGGGTGTTGACCTATTTTTATTGATTTTGAGAGGGGTTCTCTGTGCCTCCTGGAGTTTGATGCCTGTTTCCTTCCCCACATTAGGGAAGTTCTCTGCTATTATTTGCTCCAATATACCTTCTGCCCCTCTCTCTCTTTCTTCTTCTTCTGGGATCCCAATTATTCTAATATTGTTTTGTCTTATGGTATCGCTTATCTCTCAAATTCTACCCTCGTGATCCTGTCGTTGTTTCTCTCTCTTTTTCTCAGCCTCTTTATTTTCCGTCATTTGGTCTTCTATATCGCTGATTCTCTCTTCTGCCTCATTTATCCTAGCAGTTAGTGCCCCCATTTTTGATTGCACCTCATTAATAGCCTTTTTGACTTTGACTTGGTTAGATTTTAGTTCTTTTATTTCTCCAGAAAGGGTTTCTCTAATAACGTCCATGCTTTTTCCAAGCCCAGCTAGTATCTTTAAAGTCATGATTCTGAACTCTAGGTCTGAATCGTACTTATGTCTGTATTGAGTAGGTCCCTGGCAGAAGGTACTACCTCTTGTTCTTTTTGCTGAGATGATTTTTTCGTACTGTCATTTTGTCCAGAGGAGACTAGATGAATGAGAGAACAAAATGCTAACAGGTTAACAACGTCCCCAGCAAATATATTGTATACAAATCAGAAAAGACCTGAAACCAGGGGAAAAGAAAGGGAAAGAAAGAAAAAAGAAAGAGGGGGAAAAAAGATAAAGAAAAAGATAAAAACAAACAAAAACATAACAAAACAGAAAAAAACAGAATATGATCAAATATGATCAGGCTAGTGCATAGATCAGTGCCACACACTGGATTTTGGGCGTATTTTGGTCTGTTAGAAGAAAGTGCCTGCTAAAATTTTAAAGAAAGAAGGACTTATATATGTTCAAAATAAGGGTTGTATCAATGAAGGGTTGAGAGATGACTGTAAAGATGAAAATTATAAAAGATTTTATAAAAGGAATTGATAAGATAAAAAGTTGTTTGAAAAAAGAAAGAAGACTTAAAAAAACAAAAGGGAGAGAATGTGATCAGGGAAGAGCCTAGAACAAAGCCATACACTAGTGATTTAGGGTATATTTTGATCTGCTAGAAGAAACTGTATCTCAAAATTTTAAAGAGAGAACAACTTACATATATATATTACAAAAATAAGGGTAAGTACTATGAAGGGATAAAATGAAAAATAAAAAAATGTGTTTTTTTAAAGGGATTGATAAGATGTTGGTTGAAAAAGGGAAAAAGAAAAATTAAAAAAAAACAGTTAAAAAAATTAACTTGGAAAACTAATGAATCATGGTTAAAAAAAAAGCCATGAATTCTATGTGCAGTATTCCCCTAGCGCTGGGGTTCTCCCGTTCTCCTTGATCGGTAAACTTGGTCTTGGCTTGCTGGCTGTTGGTGCTGATCTTCTGGGGGAGGGGCCTGTTGCCGTGGTTCCCAAATGTCTTTGCCGGAGGCGGAATTGCCCCGCCCTTGTCGGTCCGGGCTAAGCAAGCTGCTCAGGTTTGGTCTCAGGAGCTTTTGTTCTCTGCAAGCTCTCGGTACAGCTTTGGAGGACCAGGGTGAAAATGGTGGCCTCCCAATCTCCACCCGGAGGAGTCGAGAACTCGGCCCCGCTCCTCAGTGCGCCCCCAGAGAAAAGCAGTCACTCCCGTCTCCCCGGTCTCTGGCCGCACTCCGTGCTCACCCGGCCTGTGACCAAGCGTTTCTATGTCTGGCACCCGATCCCGTGTGGAGTCTCCAAACCCAGCAGATCCCTGCGGTGCGCTCCCGCACCGCTCTTCCTGGGGGAGGAAGGGGAGTGTCCCCGGCTCTGCCACTTGTTGGGTCCCTGCTGGAGGAGCAGTGGCCCGACTGGGCTGCAGATCACAGTTTATGGCCACCCCGAGCTGAGAGCCCGTGCCTCGGCTCCGTCTCTGCAGCCGGCTTCCCCGCTCCGATACCCGGGAGCTCTGCCGCACTCAGGCACCCCCGGTCTCTCTGTGACCCCGAGGGTTCTGAGACCACACTGTCCCAGGAGGATTCCACCCCCTGCTTAGCCACTGAAGTGACGTCCCTCAGCGGAGCCAACTTCTAAAAGTTCTGATTTTGTGCTCCGCGGCTCTAGCACTTGCCAGAAGCGGCCGATGGAGGCCCCCTCCCCTGCCGTCTATCCTCCCGAATATCGCCTCGGATTCACGTCTCCGCACGTCCTACCTTCCAGAAAGTGGTCGTTTTTCTGTTCAGAGTGTTGTTACTATTCTTATCTTCGATCTCCTGTTGAGTTCGTAGGTGTTCAGAATGGTTTGATCCCTATTCAGCTGAATTCCTGAGACCAGAC
>NW_027402301.1:0-3491 GCF_003265705.2 Callorhinus ursinus
GCACGTCCTACCTTCCAGAAAGTGGTCGCTTCTCTGTTCAGAGAGTTGTTGCTACTCTCCTGTTCGATCTCCTGTTGAGTTCGTAGGTGTTCAGAATGGTTTGATCCCTATTCAGCTGAATTCCTGAGACCAGACGAAATCTAGGTCTCCTACTCCTCCGCCATCTTGCCTGAAATTGTAATTTCTAATAATAATATTTCACAAGCCAAGAGCACACAGGATGTCTCCTAAATAACACATCCTAAACCAATGATAGGTTAATTACACTATTGTTCCAGGCAAGGGGCGGTTAAAAGAAAGTCCAGGTTTAGGTGAGGCGTCCTTTTCTATGAGGCTGTTCTTTGTGGAGTCAATCCTTCCAACCAAAAGCTAGGGGCCCCCTACCAGCGGGGGTCCCTGTAGCTGGGGGGCAACGGCATGGTGTTGGCAGGCAGGGTGGGGTTATTATCCCAGGGCTGTTGTGGGGCTCACACCCCGCCCACGAGGAGAAGCCTCGCCAACACAGGGGCAGAGGTCCCTCTTCCCCTGGAGACTGCTGCCAACCGGGAGGAGCCGGAGAGTAGCGGGGGCTAGTCCTGGCTGCCGCAGGTGTCTTTAGTTCTCCAGAGCGCTCCTGAGATCAGCCAATGCTCCGGGTAAGTCCTCCTCGGATTCTTGATGTCTGAGGTCTAAGCGTTGGCTCCGTGACGCCGCTGTGCCCGTCAGCGGTCGAGCTGCTGAGTGCTTACTGACACCAGGTGTTGGCGACAAGGTCCCAACACAGCTTCTTCAACGTACACAAATTCACCCTGAGATGAACACAATCTCGCTTATGTCGTAAATACGTGGACTTGAGATGGTCACAAAGCAACCAGCCCCCACCATCAGAGCATGGTGTCCCCTCCTGACTGCAGCCGTCCCTGGATCCTGGGTGAGGTAGGGGTGACAGCAACCTGTTTTGCTCAGAAAATCCATTTTACACCTGTTTTCCTGGTGTGATTAGCAGCAACCCCCTCACTCTCAAAAGTGTCCTGCTTTTGGTTGGTAAATGACCAGGCCAACCTTCCAGCAGCGCATCCTTCGGTGAGCTGGCCAAACCACAGGGTGGCCATCGCTCTGCTTGTGAGAGAAACACAAAGCCCTGTGTCCTCCATTCTTGAAAAGGAGAGCTGGTGTATTTTCTTGCGAAGTGTAAGAAGTTAGCACCTCTGCATCCAGATGGTGAAGCGGGTGAAAAACACAGGTTGAAAGGAAGGATGGAGGAGGCAGGCAGTGAAGTCTAGACATTTAAAAAGCACACACTGTGGGTCAATTCCCAATTGTCCCTCTCCCCCTGGCAATTCCCCGTTCCTTTTTACTGCATCTTGTAATGTTTCTTTTTTTTTTTAAAGATTTTATTTATTTATTTGAGAGAGAGAGAATGAGAGAGAGAGAGAACATGAGAGGGGGGAGGGTCAGAGGGAGAAGCAGACTCCCTGCCGAGCAGGGAGCCCGGTGCGGGACTCGATCCAGGGACTCCAGGATCATGACCTGAACCGAAGGCAGTCGCTTAACCAACTGAGCCACCCAGGCGCCCATCTTGTAATGTTTCACTAGGGAATGAAATAAAATGGTTTTTAATTTATGGTTATTTCATCTTGACTTCTTTCTTTATTTGTCTAGATTTTATTTGCAACGGATGACTTTTTTGCTCCGGCGGAAAACCTTATAAAGGTATTGTACATAGGCACTCTGCAACGTGGAGTGTTGAGGTAGGGCCATCTGTGCAGTTAAAATCCACCAGAATATTGGGGATGGGAGTCCTGTAATGTGTGCCAGTGAATTAGCATGTTAGAACAGTAGAAACATGTAGAAATTAGCTCCAGCTCATGCTAAGACACACTGGAGACAGACGGGCACCTGGCACAGGGATTTGGGACCACATTGCTTTATGGGGAGATTACTGAGATCCTCCGATTTTGTCCTCTGTCTAACGTGGAGTTCGTAATCTGTAAACTGTGCTGGGATGAAAACTGGCACACATCTCGAATGTCTGGAAAACGTTTTACCTGCGTAATTATAAAAGTGTAGTAGTTTTAGTTTTAGTTTCAGTAAGCACATCTTTAGTAAAACTTTAGTAAAAGTTTTAGTAAGCACGTCTTACTAAAAACTGAACAAAAAACCCAGAAAATACTGACAAATAGAGGGAAGAAATGGAGCCTCAGCTGGAATCCTGCAACCTTGTCACACCAGCTGTGGGGTGTGAATTCTTGCGAGTGGGCGGACAAGCACAGGTGCGCACAGCGTTCACGCCCACGCACCGAGTGTGACTGCAGCTGGAGTGTCTGCCTGCTGACCAGCATGCTGCCCTCTGCCGTGCTCACTGGCCCTCCGGTCAGTCTTCCTGGGCAGGCAGTCTTCTAGCCAGGTCTAGAGCATGTTAAGGGCATCTCGCCAATTATATTAACTTACTCCTCAGAGAAAATGATAATAAAATGAGGAACAGAGATGTTGATTTACTTGTTCTAGGTCACACAGCTAATAGAGGTCAAAGCTCCGATCATTTTACCATATGTCTTTCTATAGGAAATTTAAACGCACACACGCCTTGGCCTAGCTGTTCCACAGATTGATATTACTTGCATAAATAGGCAAAGATATGTAGAGAATACTCATTCCAGTGTTGTACAGATGGGAGAAAACCAACTAAATGTCCACTGATGGGGAACTGGTTAAAGAGCCCATGATATGAGCTTCCAGAATACTACGTGGCCACTAAAAAGAATGAGCTAGCGCTCTCCGCGCACGCTGGCAACGGAAGGTTCATGCATGTTGTAGGTACATAAAACAGTGTGCAGAAAGATACACACTAAATGGTGAAGTGTGGTTGTCTGTGAGGTGCTGGGCCTGGGAGGTGGATGGGACAAGAAATGGGGCCTTTTTCTTATATTACACTCGAGGATATATACATATTCAATATGCACATACATATCTGCACACACGTGTGTACATGCATCCATGATGCATGTGTGTGTACATACGTATACATCCTTTCTGAAAAAAAAACACAGATAAAGCTAAAGCCCCTGCTCACCACCCACTTTAATGCCCAACCACTCCTTCCCTTTATAGAATTAACACTACTGCTAGATTGGCATATTCTTCTAATATATTTCATGCTTTTATTTATTTTTTCTTTTTTTTAATTCATAATCTTTTTTATTGTTATGTTAATCACCATACATTACATCATTAGTTCTTGATGTAGTGTTCCATGATTCATTGTTTGTGCATAACACCCACTGCCCCACGCAGAACGTGCCCTCTTTAATACCCATCACCAGGCTAACCCATCCCCCCACCCCCTCCCCTCTAGAACCCTCAGTTTGTTTCTCAGAGTCCATCGTCTCTCATGGTTCGTCTCCCCCTCCGACTTAAGCCCCTTCATTCTTCCCCTCATGCTATCTTCTTTTTCTTTTTTCTTAGCATATGTTCCATTATTTGTTTCAGAAGTACAGATCTGTGATTCAACA
>NW_027402302.1:0-3489 GCF_003265705.2 Callorhinus ursinus
ACTGGAGGGTGCTCGGCGGCCCCGTGCTCCTGCCAGGTTGTAGTCCTGCTAACTACCTACCGGGTAAGTAACTACCTACCAGATTTAGAGAAACTTGACAATAATTTGAAACCTTCCTTTTGCCCCATGCCAGTCACTTATCTCCTCAGTTTTCTTGAGATGACTGCTGTCTTGACTTTTCCACTTTCTTTTAAAGGATAACAATCGCTGTTTAATAAGTAACCTTTAAAATGATAGGATAAATTACAGGAAAGTACATATTATATTTATGAAACACCGTATGTATACATAATTGTAGAAAGACTACAATTTGACAAATGGATAGGAAGTGATCAAGCCGTGTCACTACTACCCAGGTGAGGAATGGTACATTGCACTTCCAGAAGTGCCATATGTATGGGTCCCTTTCTTGAAGGACACCAAGTGCAAAATTTATAAACTGCAGGATTGCATTTTTGTGATATTCTTGCAAACGCCAAAACATAGGGACGGAGAAGAGATCAGTGGTTGCTGGTGTCTGGGGGCTGAGAGAAGGGGTTTAACTATCAGAGAATGATGGGTTTTGGCAGGTGATGAAAATTTTTTGTAGTTTGATTGTGGTGGTGGTTCCCTAACAGTATGAGTTTGTAAGGACTCATACACCTTGATGCAAATTCTATCTCAGTAATCTTGAACTCTGCTTTCTGGGCTCAGACCTTGTTTGAAGTAACATGGCTAAATGCACCAAGAAGTTCGGAATTGCCAGTAAATATGGCATCCGTTATGGTGCCTCCCTCAAGAAAATGGTGAAGATTGAAATAAGCCAGCATGCTAAGTACACTTGTTCCTTCTGTGGGAAAACCAAGACGAATAGACGAGCTGTGGGGATCTGGTGTTGTTGACTCCTGCATGAAAACAGACCCCGGTGGCACCTGGACCTACAACATGACTTCTGCCATCACAGTAAAAACTGCCATCAGAAGACTGAAGGAGTTGAAAAAACAGTAGAAGCTTCAGCATTTGAAACACTGCTAGCCTGTAATAAATGGGTTAATTTATGTAACAAAATTACTTTGGTTGTTGTTAAATTTATTAATTAGATCTTCTGATTTGTGTTGCATTAATTTTGCTTTATCAAAAGACTTGGAAATTAAAATTCTTAATTTAAAAAAATTCTTGAACTTTTAAAAAATTGTGAAAAATACATTACAAAGGGATACTGTGTCTTACCAATTATTTTTCTGAATTTGAGGTTCAGTGATCTATAATGTGTGAATGTGGAATATTGTAGTACTTTATTTTCTGTAGTTAATTCAAGTTTGTGTGTCTGGGATGGATCCAGTTTCATCATAGCGCATTCTGTTTTCCTTCTTATATCCTGTAGGATTCAGATTGCTAATATTCTGTTCTGATTCTTGCTTCTTTATCATGAGTGTGTGATTGACCCATGATTTTCCTTTCTCAACTTGTCCTTGACAGGATTTAGTATCCAGGTTATTGTATCCTTACAAAATGTTTTAGGGAGTGTTCCTCTTTTTCTAGTTTGTCTATGAATTTGTGTCACATTGAAAATATTTTTGCCTAAGATGTTTGTGAGAAGTCAGAGGAGAAGCCTGGATTTTTTTTAAAAAAGCTTTTTGACTAGTGATATATTTCTGTATGGTTATAGAACAATTCAGACTGGCTATTCCTTCTTGAGTCAGTTTTGGCAAGTTACTTTTTTTTCTAGAAATTGGTCACCTAAGTTTTCAAATTGGATAAAATGGTGTATAATTATCTTCTTTTTCTGCAAATTTTATTTTTGAGATGTCTCTCCTACAGATAGTTGCAAGAAAATTGCAAGGAACACACATATATCCTTCACCTGCATTCATCTGTTATCATTTGTTATATTTGTCATTTTCTTTCTTTCTGTGTCTATGTGTGTAATTGTTCCATTGAATAAGTTTACTTACTTGAAGATATTACAGTACACTTTCCCTAAATATTTCAGCCAGTATCTCTTCAGAAAAGGAAACTACTGCTACAAAATCTTAACAAAATTATTACACTCAGAAAATTTAACATTGAGAGAATACAACTACCTATCATATAATTCTCACAAAAAATTTCTGATTGTCTCAATATTGATTTTTGTGCATATTTCTTCAAAACACACTGTCTCCAGTCAAACACCATCATTGCATTCAGTTGTCATGTGTCTTTTGCGTCCTTTAAACTAGAGAAATTTTCAAGAAATTTTTGGTCTTGCACAACATTGACATAAGATCCAGTTCAGTTGTGTTTCAGAAAATTTTGATTGGATTTGCATTTTCTGATTCGAATTTCCTCCTGCTATTCCCGTTTTCTTCTAACAGTTTTAAATTTTTGTCTCTTAAAGTTAATTCATTTCAAATTTTTGTAAGTGGTGTAAGATAGGAGTTCAGTTTAATTCTCTGCATGGGTTTAACCAGTTTTCCGAACAGCTTTTATCAAAGAGACTTATTGTATCTCATTGATAGGAGAAGCAAATCCATTTACCTTTAGGATAATTAATAGGTAAGGACTTACCAATGCCAACTTATTGTTTTCTGCCTAATTTTGTAGTTCCTTAATTCCTTTCTTTTTCTCTTGTTCCTTTCCTTTGTGAATTGATGATTTTCCTTAGTGTTATGCTTTGATTCCCTCCACTTCATCTTTTGTGAATCTATTGTATAGTTTTGATTTGTGGTTACAACAAGGCTTATATAAAACATCTTACAGATATAACTGTTTTACAGTGATAGCAATTTAATCACATATAGAAACACTATTCTTTTACTCCCCCTCATTTATGTTTCGATGTTGCCATTTTCATAATTTTTTTTATTTTCATATTTTTACATTATGTTGAAGCTTTAGCAATTTTAATACTTTTGTTATTAATCTTTATACTAAAGTAGCTACTTCACCATATTACATTATGAGATTATTCTGAATCTGAGAATACACTTTCCATCACCAGTGTGTTGTATATATTTTCATGTGTTCATGACACTAACTAGCATCCTTTTATCTCAGCTTGAAGAACTCCCTTCAGCAGTTCTGGTAAGGCAGACTTAGTGGTAATGAATTCCCTCAGCTTCTATTTATTACAGAAAGTCTTTATCTCATCATTTCTAAAGGATAAAGGTGTTGGGTAAGGTATTCTTGGTTGGAACTTTCTATAATCGCTTTGAACATATATTATCACCCTGTTCCCTCCTGGCCTTCAAGGTCTCTGCTAGGAATGCATTGATACCTTATGGGGGTTCCCTTGTATGAGAGCTTATTTTTTCCATGCAGCTATTAAAATTCTTATTTCACCCTTAATTTTACATACTTCTATTATAATGTGTCTTAGACAAGATTGTATGGGAGGGATTGAAATCCTGGAGTTAACTCTTAGCATCAGGAGGGTTTCAACTTACTGTCAAGTTTCTCTAAATCTGGTAGGTAGTTACCTACCCGGTAGGTAGTTAGGACTACAACCTGGCAGGAGCACGGGGCCGC
>NW_027402303.1:0-3488 GCF_003265705.2 Callorhinus ursinus
ATATATATATATATATATATATATATATATATATAAAGTTGTTCTCTCTTTAAAATATTGAGACACGGTTTCTTCTAACAGATCAAAATATACCCTAAATCTCTAGTGTATGGCTTTGTTCTAGTCTCCTGCCTGGTCACATTCTCTCCTCCCCCTTTTTTTTTAATCCTCTTCATTTTTTTCTCAACCAACTTCTTATCAATTCCTTTTATAAAATCTTTTATTATTGTCACCTTTACAATCATATTCCATCCCTTCATCATATTAACCCTTATTTTTCTACATATATAAGTTTTTCATTCTTTAAAATTTTGGGAGGCCTTTCTCCTAACAGACCAAAATACGCCCAAAATCTAGTGTGTGGCACTGATCTATGCACCAGCCTGATCATATTTGACCATATTCTGTTTTTTTGTTTTGTTTTTGTTTGTTTTTATCTTTTTCTTTTTTTCGTCTTCTTTTTTCTTTCTTTCCCTTTCTTTTCCCCCGGTTTCAGGTCTTTTCTGATTTGTTTAGTGTATATTTTCTGGGGATGTTGTTACCCTGTTAGCATTTTGTTCTCTAATTCATCTATTCTCCCCTGAACAAAATGACAAGGTGGAAAAAATCACCTCAACAAAAGGAACAAGAGGCAGTACTGATTGCTAGGGACCTAATCAATATGGACATTAGTAAGATGTCAGAACTAGAGTTCAGAATGATGATTTTAAAGACACTAGCTGGGCTTGAAAAAAGCATGGAAGTTATTGGAGAAACCCTTTCTGGAGAAATAAAAGAACTAAAATCTAACCAAGTCGAAATCAAAAAGACTATTAATGAGGTGCAATAAAAAATGGAGGTTCTAACTGCTAGGATAAATGAGGCAGAAGAGAGAATTAATGATATAGAAGACCAAATGATGGAGAATAAAGAAGCTGAGAGAGAGAGAGATAAACAACTACTGGATCACAAGGGCAGAATTCGAGAGATAAGTAATACCAAAAGATGAAACAACATTAGAATAATTGGGATCCCAGAAAAAGAAGAAAGAGAGAGAGGGGCAGAGGGTATATTGGAGCAAATTATAGCAGAGAACTTCCCTAATTTGGGGAAGGAAACAGGCATCAAAAACCAGGAGAACACAGAGAACACAGAGAACCCCCCTCAAAATCAATAAAAATAGGTCAACAGCCCGACATCTAATAGTTAAACTTACGAGTTTCAGAGATAAAGAGAAAATCCTGAAAGCAGCTCGGGAGACGAGATATGTAACCTACAATGGTAGAAATATTAGATTGGCAACAGACCTATCCACAGAGACCTGGCAGGCCAGAATGGACTGGCATGATATATTCAGAGACTAAATGAGAAAAATATGCAGCCAAGAATACTATATCCAGCTAGGCTGTCATTGAAAATAGAAGGAGAGATAAAAAGCTTCCAGGACAAACAAAAACTAAAGGAATTTGCAAACACGAAACCAGTCCTATGAGAAATATTGAAAGGGGTCCTCTAAACAAAGAGAGTGCCTAAAAGCAACATAGACCAAAAAGGAACAGACAATATACAGTAACAGTCACCTTACAGGCAATACAATGGCACTAAATTCCTATCTTTCTATAGTTACCCTGAATGTAAATGGGCTGAAATGGCACAATCAAAAGACACAGGCTATCAGATTGGATAGAAAAACAAGACCCATCGATATGCTGTCTGCAAGAGACTCATTTTAGACCCAAAGACACACCCAGATTGAAAATGAGGGTGTAGAAAACCATTTACCATGCTAATGGACACCAAAAGAAAGCTGGGGTGGAAATCCTTATATCAGACAAATTAGATTTTAAACCAAAGACTTTAATAAGAGATGAGGAAGGACACTATATCCTACTTAAAGGGTCTATTCAACAGGAAGATCTAACAATTGTAAATATCTATGCCCCTAACATGGGAGCAGCCAATTATATAAACCAATTAATAACAAAAGCAAAGAAACACATCAACAACAATATGATAATAGTGGGGGACTTTAACACCCCCTCACTGAAATGGACAGATCATCTAAGCAAAAGATCAACAAGGAAATAAAGACTTTAAATGACACACTGGACCAAATGGACTTCACAGACATATTCAGAACATTCCATCCCAAAGCAACGGAATACACACTCTTCTCTAGTGCCCATGGAACATTCTCCAGAATTGATCACATCCTAGGTCACAAATCAGGTCTCCACTGGTACCAAAACTTTGGGATCATTCCCTGCATATTTTCGGACCACAATGCTTTGAAACTAGAACTCAACCACAAGAGGAAAGTCGGAAAGAACTCAAATACATGGAGGCTAAAGAGCATCCTACTAAAGAATGAATGGGTCAACCAAGAAATTAAAGAAGAATTAAAAAAATTCATGGAAACCAATGAAAATGAAAACACAACTGTTCAAAATCTTTGGGATACAGCAAAGGCAGTCCTGAGAGGAAAGTATATAGCAATACAAGCCTTTCTCAAGAAACAAGAAAGGTCTCAAATACACAACCTAACCCTACACCTAAAGGAGCTGGAGAAAGAACAGCAAATAAAGCCTAAACCCAGCAGGAGAAGAGAATTCATAAAGATCAGAGCAGAAATCAATGAACTAGAAACCAAAAGAACAGTAGAACAGATCAACGAAACTAGGAGCTGGTTCTTTGAAAGAATTAACAAGATTGATAAACCCCTGGCCAGACTGATCAGAAAGAAAAGAGAAATGACCCAAATCAACAAAATCATGAATGAAAGAGGAGAGATCACAACCAACATCAAAGAAATACAAACAATTATAAGAACATATTATGAGCAACTCTATGCCAGAAATTAGATAACCTGGAAGAAATGGGTGCATTCCTAGAGATGTATCAACTACCAAAATTGAACCAGGAAGAAATAGAAAACCTGAACAGACCTATAACCACTAAGGAAATTGAAACAGTCATCAAAAATCTCCCAAGAAACAAAAGCCCAGGGCCAGACGGCTTCCCAGGGGAATTCTATCAGACATTTCAAGAAGAATTAACACCTATTCTCCTGAAACTGTTCCAAAAAATAGAAATGGAAGGGAAACTTCCAAACTCATTTTATGAGGCCAGCATTACCTTGATCCCAAAACCAGACAAAGACCCCATCAAAAAAGAGAATTACAGACCAATATCCTTGATGAACATGGATGCAAAAATTCTCACCAAATTACTAGCCAATAGGATCCAACAGTACATTAAAAGAATTATTCACCATGACCAAGTGGGATTTATTCCTGGGCTGCAAGGCTGGTTCAACATCCGCAAATCAATCAACGTGATACAATACATTAACAAAAGAAAGAGCAAGAATCATATGATCCTCTCAATAGATGCAGAAAAAGCATTTGACAAAGTACAACATCCTTTCTTGATCAAAACTCTTCAGAGTATAGGGATAGAGGGTACATACCTCAATATCATAAAAGCCATCTATGAAAAACCTACAGCGA
>NW_027402304.1:0-3488 GCF_003265705.2 Callorhinus ursinus
GTTTGGGATTTTTCTAATTATTTGAGAGACGCTTGTATTACAATGTACTTCCATTTTGGACCATCTTTGCTGTATCCCGGTTGTTTTGAACTGATTCGTTTTCATTCTTATTAGTTTCCATGATTTTTTCAAGTTATTTCATATATATATATATATATATATATATATATATATATATATATATACATATATATTTCTTTATCTGACAGAGAGAGACACAGCAAGAGAGGGAACAGTAGCAGGGGGAGTGGGAGAGGGAGAATCAGGCTTCCCACCAAGCAGGGAGCTTGATATGGGGTTCAATACCAGGACCCTGGGTTCGTGACCTGGGCCGAAGGCAGACGCTTAATGACTGAGCCACCCAGACACCCCTTTTTAAGTTATTTTTAACTTCCTGTTTGACCTATTCATTCTTTAGCGGGATACCCTTTTACCTCCACGTGTTTAAGTTTCATCCAAATTTGTTCTTGTGATCAAGTTCCAGTTTCAAAGCATTCTGGTCTGAAAATATATAGGTAATAATCCCAAAGCTTTGGTACTGCTTGAGACCTGATTTGTGACCCAGTATGTGATCTATTCTGGAAAAAGTTCCATGTACAGTCGAGAGGAAGGCATATTTTGTTTTAGGATGGAATGTTCTGAATATATCTGTGAAGTCCATCTGGTCCAGTGTGAAATCGAAGCTCTTGTTTCTTTTTTGATCCTCTGCTTAGATGATCTGCCCGTTGCTGTGAGTGGAGTGTTGAGGTTTCCTACTATTAATGTATTATTATCAATGTTTCTTTACTGTGGTTATTAATTGGTTTATATATTTGGCAGCTCCCATGTCAGGGGGCAGAGATATTTACAATTGTAAGATCTTCTTGTTGGATAGACCCTTTAAGTATGATATCATGTCCCTCTACATCTCTTAGTAGAGTCTTTGGCTTAAAATCCAATTAGTCTGATATAAGGATTGCCACCCCAGGTTTCTTTTGATGTCCATGAGCATGGTAAATCATTTTCCACCACCTCACTTTCCATCTGGAGGTGTCTTTAGGTCTAAAAATGGTCTGTTGCAGACAACATATGGATGAGTCTTCCTTTTTATCCCATGTGCAACCCTGTGTCTTTCCATGGCAGCATTCATCCCATTTACATTCAGGGTAACTATTGAAAGATATTAATTTAGTGTGATTGTATTGCCTGTAAAGTCCCTGTTTCTGTAGATTGTCTGTTTCTTTCTGTTCTATGTTACTCTTGGGGTCTCTCTTTGCTTGCACTATTCCCCTAAATATTTCTTGCAGGGCCGGCTTGGTGGTCACATACTTGTTCAGTTTCTGCCTGTCCTGGAAGCTCTTTATCTCGCCATCCATTCTGAATGACAGCCTTGCTGGGTAAAGTATTCTTGGCTCCATGTTGTTTTTATTTAGTACCCTGAATATGTCTTGCCAGCCCTTTCTGGCCTGCCAGGTCTCTGTGGATAGGCCAGATATTAGTTTGATTTTCCTCCCTGTGTAAGTAAGGAACATCTTACCTCAAGCTATTCTCAGAATAGTCTCATTTATTTTTCTAAAAATTTCAAGCTTCATTATTATAGATGGGGTGTTGATCTATTTTTATTGATTTTTGAGGGGGGAAGCGGTCCTCTCTGCCTCTTGGACATGAATGCTTGTTTCCTTCCACAGATTAGGGAAGTTCTCAGCTATGACTTGCTCAAATATACCTTCTGGACCTCTCTTTCTCTCTCTCCTCTCTCTCAGGCACCCCAATACTACTGACAGTGGTTCATTACAGGCCATCTTTAAATTCTCAACCTTTCTTCATGGGCGAATTGTTGTCTTTCTCTCATTCCTTTCCATTAGCCTGTCTCCTAGATCACTTACTTTATCTTCTGCTTCATTCACCATAGCTGTTAGAGCATCTAATTTAGACTGCATCTCAGTTATAACATTTTTAAATTCGGCCTAATTCGATCTAATTTCTGCACTTAGAGATTCTCTACAGTCTTTTATGCTTTTTTCAAGCCTAGCTTTTAACTTTATAATTGCTATCCTGAATTCCATCTTTGACCTCATACTTATATCCATATCGATTGGCTCTATGGCAGAGAACATTATATATGTTGCTTTCTTGTTGTGAATTCCTCCTTATAGTCATTTTTCCCAGAGAAGGGTGGACAGGTGAGTGAGTGAGCAGAGTTCAAAGTATCAACGACAACCCAAGCAAAATACACCCTAGAGAAATCCAAAGCAGTCAGAAACCAGTACAGAAAAGCAAAGCAAGCAAAAACAAAATTCAAAGGTGGGGGCGGGGTTGGGGGAGAGGCTATAATACAGCAGGGTGGACAAAGCAGGGTGCTCCACTTGTTCTGGAGTGAATTTTGGTTTGTGTGTTAGAATACCCTACATCCCAATGGGGGGCGGAGCAAGATGGCGGAGGAGTAGGAGACCTAGATTTCGTCTGGTCTCAGGAATTCAGCTGAATAGGGATCAAACCATTCTGAACACCTACGAACTCAACAGGAGATCGAACAGGAGAGTAGCAACAACTCTCTGAACAGAGAAGCGACCACTTACTGGAAGGTAGGGCGTGCAGAGAAGTGAATCCGAGGTGATATTCGGGAGGATAGTCGGCGGGGGAGGGGCCTCCGCCGGCCGCTTCTGGCAAGTGATAGAGCCGCGGAGCACAAAATCGGACCATTTAGAAGTTGGCTGGGCGGAGGGACGTCCCTGCAGTGGCTAAGCGGGGGGTGGAATCCTCCTGGGACAGTGTGGTCTCAGGACCCTTGGGGTCACAGAGAGACCGGGGCTGCCTGAGTGTGCCAGAGCTCCCGGGTATCAGCCAGGGAAGCCGGCTGCAGAGACGGAGCAGAGTCGCGGGCTCTCAGCTCGGGGTTGCCATAAACTGTGATCTGCGGCCCAGTCGGGGCACGGCTCCCCCATCAGGGACCCAACAAGCAACAAATACGGAGAGACTCCCCTTCCTTCCCGGGGAGGAGTGGTGCGGGAACGCACTGCAGGGATCTGCTGGATTTGGAGACTCCACGCGGGGTCGGGTGCCAGAGATAGCAACGCTCGATCACAGGCCTGGTGAGCACGGAGTGCGGCCGGAGACCAGGGACACGGAAGTGACTGCTTTTCTCTGGGGGCACACTGAGGAGCGGGGCCCCGAGTTCTCAGCTCCTCCGGGTGGAGATTGGGAGGCCACCATTTCTGCCCTCTCCTCCAAAGCTGTACCGAGAGCTTGCAGGGAACAAAAGCTCCTGAGAGCTAACTGGAGCAGCTTCCTTAGCCTGGACCTACAAGGGCGGGGCAATTCCGCCTCCAGCAAAGACATCTGGAAAACACAGCAACAGGCCCCTCCCCCAGAAGATCAGCACAAACAGCCAGCAAGCCAAGACCAAGTTGATCGATCAAGGAGAATGGGAGAACTCCAGCGCTAGGGAAATACTGCACATAGATTCATGGCTTTTTTTTTTTTTTTTACCATGATTCATTATTTCATCA
>NW_027402305.1:0-2226 GCF_003265705.2 Callorhinus ursinus
ATGTGATCAATTCTGGAGAATGTTCCATGGGCACTAGAGAAGAATGTGTATTCCGTTGCTTTGGGATGGAATGTTCTGAATATGTCTGTGAAGTCCATTTGGTCCAGTGTGTCATTTAAAGTCTTTATTTCCTTGTTGATCTTTTGCTTAGATGATCTGTCCATTTCAGTCAGGGGGGTGTTAAAGTCCCCCACTATTATTGTATTGTTGTCAATGTGTTTCTTTGCTTTTGTTATTAATTGCCTTATATAATTGGCTGCTCCCATGTTCGGGGCATAGATATTTACAATTGTTAGATCTTCTTGTTGGATAGACCCTTTAAGTAGGATATAGTGTCCTTCCTCATCTCTTATTACAGTCTTTGTTTTAAAATCTAGTTTGTCTGATATAAGGATTGCCACCCCAGCTTTCTTTTGGTGTCCATTAGCATGGTAAATGGTTTTCCACCCCCTCACTTTCAATCTGGGGGTGTCTTTGGGTCTAAAATGAGTCTCTTGCAGACAGCATATTGATGGGTCTTGTTTTTTAATCCAATCTGATAGCCTGTGTCTTTTGATTGGGGCATTGAGCCCATTTACATTCAGGGTAACTATTGAAAGGTATGAATTTAGTGCCATTGTATTACCTGTAAGGTGACTGTTAACTGTCTGTTGTCTGTGTTCGTTTCTGCTCTTTGCTGCTTTTAGGTTCTCTCTTTGCTTAGAGGACCCCTCTCAATATTTCTTGGAGGGCTGGTTTCGTGTTTGCAAATTCCTTTAGTTTTTGTTTGTTCTGGAAGCTTTTTATCTCTCCTTCTATTTTCAATGATAGCCTAGCTGGATATAGTATTCTTGGCTGCATATTTTTCTCGTTTAGTGCTCTGAAGATATCTTGCCAGTCCTTTCTGGCCTGCCAGGTCTCTGTGGATAGGTCTGTTGCCAATCTAATGTTTCTACCATTGTAGGTTACATATCTCTTCTCCCGAGCTGCTTTCAGGATTTTCTCTTTGTCTCTGAGACTCGTAAGTTTTACTATTAGATGTCGGGGTGTTGACCTATTATTATTGATTTTGAGAGGGGTTCTCTGTGCCTCCTGGATTTTAATGCCTGTTTCCTTCCTCACATTAGGGAAGTTCTCTGCTATAATTTGCTCCAATATACCTTCTGCCCCTCTCTCTCTCTCTTCTTCTTCTGGGATCCCAATTATTCTAATGTTGTTTCGTCTTATCGTATCACTTATCTCTCGAATTCTGCCCTCGTGATCCTGTAGTTGTTTCTCTCTCTTTTTCTCAGCCTCTTTATTTTCCATCATTTGGTCTTCTATATCGCTGATTCTCTCTTCTGCCTCATTTATCCTAGCAGTTAGTGCCCCCATTTTGGATTGCACCTCATCAATAGCCTTTTTGATTTCGATTTGGTTAGATTTTAGTTCTTTTATTTCTCCAGAAAGGGTTTCTCTAATAACTTCCACGCTTTTTTCAAGCCCAGCTAGTATCTTTAAAGTCATGATTCTGAACTCTAGGTCCGACATCGTACTAATGTCTGTATTGAGTAGGTCCCTGGCTGATGGTAGTACCTCTTGTTCTTTTTGCTGAGGTGATTTCTTTCGTCTTGTCATTTTGTCCAGAGGAGAATAGATGAATGAGAGAATGAAATGCTAACAGGTTTACAACGTCCCCAGCAAATATACTGTATACAAATCAGAAAAGACCTGAAACCAGGGGAAAGAAAGGGAAAGAAAGAAAAAAGAAAGAGAAAAAAGAAGAAAAAAAAAAGATAAAAACAAAAACAAAACAATACAAAAATAGCAGAATATGATCAAATATGATCAGGCTAGTGCATAGATCAGTGCCACACACTAGATTTTGGGCGTATTTTGGTCTGTTAGAAAAAAGTGCCTCCTAAAATTTTAAAGGAAGAAAGACATATATGTACAAAATAAGGGTTGATACAATGAAGGGATGGAAGATGACTGTAAAGATGAAAATTATAAAAGGTTTTATAAAAGGACTTGGTAAGATAAGTTGTTTGAAAAAAGAAAGAAGATTTAAGAAAAGAAAAAAAAAAGGAAAAAGGGAGAGAATGTGATCAAGCAGGAGACTAGAACAAAGCCATACACTAGTGATTTAGGGTATATTTTGATCTGTTAGAAGAAACTGTACCTCAAAATTTTAAAGAGAGAACAACTTACATATATATGCCAAAAATAAGGGTAACTACTATGAAGGGATATAATATGACTCTAAAA
>NW_027402305.1:2326-3487 GCF_003265705.2 Callorhinus ursinus
AGTCAACAAAAATTAACTTTGATGAAATAATGAATCATGGTTAAAAAGAAAAAAAAAAAAAGCCATGAATCTATGTGCAGTATTGCCCTAGCGCTGGAGTTCTCCCATTCTCCTTGATCGATCAACTTGGTCTTGGCTTGCTGGCTGTTTGTGCTGATCTTCTGGGGGAGGGGCCTGTTGCTGTGGTTTCCAAATGTCTTTGCCGGAGGCGGAATTGCCCCGCCCTTGTCGGTCCGGGCTAAGGAAGCTGCTCCGGTTTGCTCTCAGGAGCTTTTGTTCCCTGCAAGCTCTCCGTACAGCCTTGGAGGACCAGGGCAGAAATGGTGGCCTCCCAATCTCTACCCGGAGGAGCCAAGAACTCGGGGCCCCGCTCCTCAGTGTGCCCCCAGAGAAAAGCAGTCACTTCCGTGTCCCCGGTCTCCGTCCGCGCCCCGTGCTCACCCGGCCTGTGACCGAGCGTTGCTATCTCTGGTACCCGACCCCGCGCAGAGTCTCCAAACCCAGCAGATCCCTGCAGTGCGTTCCCGCACCGCTCCTCCCCGGGAAGGAAGGGGAGTCTCCCCGGATCTGCCGCTTGTTGGGTCCCTGCTGGAGGAGCAGTGGCCCGACTGGGCCGCGGGTCACAGTCTATGGCAACCCCGAGCTGAGAGCCCACGCCTCGGCTCCGTCTCTGAAGCCGGCTTCCCCGCTCCGATACCTGGGAGCTCTGCTGCACTCAGGCACCCCCGGTCTTTCTGTGACCCCGAGGGTCCTGAGACCCCACTGTCCCGCGAGGGTTCCACCCCCGCTTAGCCACTGGAGCGACGTCCCTCAGCGGAGCCGACTTCTAAAAGGTCCGATTTTGTGCTCCGCGGCTCTAGCACTTGCCAGAAGCGGCCGGCGGAGGCCCCTCCCCCGCCGTCTATCCTCCCGAATATCGCCTCGGATTCACTTCTCCGCACGTCCTACCTTCCAGAAAGTGGTCACTTTTCTGTTCAGAGAGTTGTTGCTACTCTCTTCTTCGGTCTCCTGTTGAGTTCGTAGGTGTTCAGAATGGTTTGATCCGTATTCAGCTGAATTCCTGAGACCAGACGAAATCTAGGTCTCCTACTCCTCCGCCATCTTGCTCCGCCTCTTTTGCTTTTCTTATTAATTGCCTTATATAATTGGCTGCTCCCATGT
>NW_027402306.1:0-3487 GCF_003265705.2 Callorhinus ursinus
GCAGCCAATTATATAAGGCAATTAATAACAAAAGCAAAGAAACACATCGACAACAATACAATAATAGTGGGGGACCTTAACACCCCCCTGACTGAAATGGACAGATCATCTAAGCAAAAGATCAACAAGGAAATAAAGACTTTAAATGACACACAAGACCAAATGGACTTCACAGATCTATTCAGAACATTCCATCCCAAAGCAACAGAATACACATTCCTCTCTAGTGCCCATGGAACATTCTCCAGAATTGATCACATCCTAGGTCACAAATCAGGTCTCTACCAGTACCAAAAGTTTGGGATCATTCCCTGCTTATTTTCAAACCACAGTGCTTTGAAGCTAGAACTCAATCACAAGAGGAAAGTTGGAAAGAACTCAAATACATGGAGGCTAAAGAGCATCCTACTAAACAATGAATGGGTCAACCAGGAAATTAAAGGAGAATTAAAAAAATTCATGGAAACCAATGAAAATGAAAACAAAACTGTTCAAAATCTTTGGGATACAGCAAGGCAGTGCTAAGAGGAAAGTATATAGCAATAAAGCCTTTCTCAGGAAACAAGAAAGGTCTCAAATACACAATCTAACCCTACACCTACAGGAGCTGAAGAAAGAACAGCAAGTAAAGCCTAAAACCAACAGGAGAAGAGAAATAATAAAGCTCAGAGCAGAAATCAATGAAATAGATACCAAAAGAACAGTAGAACAGATCAATAAAACTAGGAGCTAGTTTTTTGAAAGAATTAACATGATTGATAAACCCCTGGCCAGACTTATCAAAAAGAAATAGAAATGACCCAAATAAATAAAATCTTGAATGAAAGAGGAGAGATCACAACCAATACCAAAGAAATACAAACAATTATAAAAACATATTATGAGCAACTCTATGCCAGCAAATTAGATAATCTGGAAGAAATGGATGCATTCCTAGTAATGTATCAACTACCAAAACTGAACCAAGAAGAAATAGAAAACCAGAACAGACCTATAACCACTAAGGAAATTGAAACAGTCATCAAAAATCTTCCAACAAATAAAAGCCCAGGGCCAGATGGCTTCCCAGGGGAATTGTACCAAACATTTCAAGAAGAATTAATACCTATTCTTCTGAAACTGTTCCAAAAAATAGAAATGGAAGGAAAACTTCCAAACTCATTTTATGAAGCCACCATTACTTTGAAGCCCAAACCAGACAAAGACCCTTCAAAAAGGAGAATTACAGACCAATATCCTTGATGAACATGGATGCAAAAGTTCTCACCAAAATACTAGCCAATAGGATCCAAGAGTCACCACGACCAAGTGGGATTTATCCCTGGGCTGCAAGGTTGGTTCAACATCCGCAAATCAATCAATGTGATGTAATACATTAATAAAAGAAAGAACAAGAACCATATGATCCTCTCCATAGATGCAGAAAAAGCATGTGACAAAGTACAGCATCCTTTCTTGATCAAAACTCTTTAGAGTGTAGGGATAGAAGGTACATAACTCAATATCATAAGCCATCTATGAAAAACCCACAGAAATATCATTCTCAATGGGGAAAAATGAGAGCTTTCCCACTAAGGTCAGGAACACAGCAGGGATGTCCACTCTCACCACTGCTATTCAACATAGTACTAGAAGTCCTAGCCACAGCAATCAGACAACTAAAAGAAAAAAAGGCAACCAAATCCACAAGGAAGAAGTCAAATTCTCACTCCTTGCAGATGTCATGATACATTATGTGGAAAACCCAAAACTGCTAGAATTCATACAGGATTTCAGTAAAGTGGCAGGACATAAAATCAATGCACAGAAATCAGTGGTATTTCTATACACCAACAACAAGACATAAAAAAGAGAAATTAAGGAGTTGATCCCATATACAATTGCACCCAAAACCATAAGATACCTAGGAATAAATTTAACCAAAGAGGCAAAGGATCTGTACTCAGAAAACTATAAAATACACATGAAAGAAATTGAGGAACACAAAGAAATGGAAAAACGTTCCATGCTCATGGATTGGAAGAACAAATATTGTGAAGATATCAATGCTACCTAGAGTAATCTACACATTCAATGCAATCCCCATCTCAAAATATCATCCACTTTTTTCAAAGAAATGGAACAAATAATCCTAAAATTTGTATGGAACCAGAAAAGACCCCGAATAGCCAGAGGAATGTTGAAAAAGAAAAGCAAAGCTGGCGGCATCACAATTCCAGACTTCCAGCTCTATTACAAAGCTGTCATCATCAGGACAGTATGGTACTGGCACAAAAACAGACACATATATCAGTGGAACAGAATCGAGAGCCCAGAAATGGACCCTCAACTCTATGGTCAACTAATGTTTGACAAAACAGGAAAGAATGTCCAATGGAAAAAAGACAGTCTCTTCCTCAAATGGTTTTGGGAAAATTGGACAGGCACATGCAGAAGAATGAAACTGGACCATTTCCTTACACCACACACAAAAATAGACTCCAAATTGTTGAAAGACCTAAATGTGAGACAGGAGTCCATCAACATCCTAAAGGAGAACACAGGCTCTTCGACCTCAGCTGCAGCAACTTCTTCCTAGAAACATTGCCAAAGGCAAGGAAAGCAAGGGCAAAAATGAACTCTTGGGACTTCATCAAGATAAAAAGCTTTTGCACAGCAAAAGAAACAGTCAACAAAACTAAAAGACAACCAACAGAATGGGGGAAGATATTTGCAAATGACATATCAGATAAAGGGCTAGTATCCAAAACATAAAGAACTTATCAAACTCAACACCCCGAGAACAAATGATCCAAACAAGAAATGGGCAGAAGACATGAAGAAACATTTTTCCAAGGAGGACATCCAAATGGCCAATAGACACATGAAAAAGTGTTCAACATCCCTCGGCATCAGGGAAATCCGAATCAAAACCGCAATAAGGTATCACCTTACACCACTCAGAATGGCTAAAATTTACAAGTCAGGAAAGGACAGATGTTGGCAGGTATGCGAAGAAAAGGGAATCCTCCTACACTGTTGGTGGGAATGCAAGCTGGTGCAGCCACTTTGGAAAACAGTATGGAGGTTCCTCAAAAAGTTGAAAATAGAGCTACCATATGATCCAGCTATTGCACTACTGGGTATTTACCACAAAGATACAAATGTAGGGACCCGAAGGGGTATGTGTACCCCAATGTTTAGAGCAGCAATGTCCACAATAGCCAAACTGTGGAAAGAGCCAATATGGCCATCGACAGATGAATGGATAAAGAAGAAGTGGTATATATATATACATACATATACACAATGGAATATTACACAGCCATCAAAAGGAATGACATCTTACCAGTTGCAAAGACGTGGCTGGAACTGGAGGGTGTTATGCTGCGTGAAATAAGTCAATCAGAGAAAGACATGTATCATATGACCTCACTGATATGTGGAATTCTTTTTTTTAAATTTTTTTTAAATTTTTTATTGTTATGTAAATCACCATATATTACAT
>NW_027402307.1:0-3484 GCF_003265705.2 Callorhinus ursinus
CGGGCGCCCACTACAACTCCCGGGAGCCTTTGCGCTGCGCAGACAGCGGACTCCATTTCCCAGATGCTCTGACCGCCCGACCCAGACGAGCTTGTAGCACAGCTTTCTGGGAAGTGTAGTTCCGGTGTCATGCTGGACTGCTGCGTGTGTGTCTAATTGCAGGGGTGTTCAGAAGATGGTGCCCAGGAACATGGAATGATTCTGTCAGTTCGTCCACTTCTCCAGGTGGATTCAGGTGGGTCCCAGTCCATATCCATCTTTGCAGAAAAGGCTCATGCACCTCATGCCCTAAGGATACCAGTGGTGGTGGGTTTTACCAGGCTTCCTGCCCCTGCTGCCCCTAACCTGAGGTCGCAAGGAAGGACAGGGGAAGGGGTAGGGAAATCCTCAGCCCTGCTCTCAGGCCCAGTGATCCCGATGCTGGTCCCTCCTCACGAGCAGGGGAAGGAGTGTCTGGTCCAGACTTGACACAGTGCTTGAAAAATTTCACCCTTCCTGACTTGAATCCCCGGTTCAGCTTTGGCCACAAGCTGTACCCAGCCAGCAACAGCACAACCCTGCTGTGGTTGCTGGCCTCCAGAATGGCCGCTATAAATCTTGTCTCCTGGTAGTCACATCTTTGTGTGATACTTCCCAAACTGAGTAGGGATGATTTGTGTAACAGAAATAATATGGTGGATATCGTGGTGTGTGAACTATGAAGCTAGGACATGAAAGACATTGATTGAAGCTTCAGCCTTGCTGTCTTGGATCACTTATCGGGGAAGCCAACAGCACATCTTAAGTATAC
Organism: Callorhinus ursinus; assembly: GCF_003265705.2. Taxonomy (NCBI): domain Eukaryota; kingdom Metazoa; phylum Chordata; class Mammalia; order Carnivora; family Otariidae; genus Callorhinus; species Callorhinus ursinus. The sequence continues at coordinate 791 of NW_027402307.1, forward strand.
TTGAGCAATCTGGAGAGTTCCACGTGGCAAGAAACTTGGGCCACCTGCCTACAGCCAGCACCAACTTGCCACCCACAGAAGGATTGATCTTGAAAGTGGACGCCCCAGCCCTCGTGACAATTTAACTGCAAACTTATAAAAGATCTCGAGCCAGAGCAACACAAGAATAGCCAGACATGAAGTACAAGAATATAAGTTTATTGTTTTAAGTCACTAATTCAGGGGTAATTTGTTGTACAGCAATAGATAACAAGTACAGGTAAAAGTAGTATATATAATTAAAGCAGATAACTAAATCCAGTATTTAGAAATAGGATGCTGTGGCCTCAAAAACTGGATTGTGGGAGAAGTTTTGGAACCAGCAAAGAGCATGAAGATTTAAAAGGAATTTGAGAAGAGTGGTAATGAAAGCATAATTGCCTTTGAAGGATCTATTTAGAAGTCTGATGGACTTGAAGGATACTTCAGATGATGGGGTGCCTGGGGGGCTCAGTCAGAAGATCTTGTGACTCTTGATCTTGGGGTTGTGAATTTGAGCCCCATGTTGGGGGTAGAGATTACTTAAATAAATAAATATTTTTTAAAAGGATACTTTGGATGAGAGCTTAAAGGAAATGGAGGAGAATGTTGGACATTGGAGAGATGGGAGTCCTTGCTGCATAGTGGCAGAACGTTCAGCAATGTGGTCACCTGTAGTAACATGGAAGGTAGAAAAGGTACCTAATAAACTGGGTGATCTAGCTAAGGAAGTTTCCAGACAGAGTGTTGATGGTGCTTCCTGGCTTCTTGCTGCTCATAGGAACATAGGAGAGGGGAGAAATTCACTATTAAACAAAAAGGAGTGAGGTATTGCTGCATCTGAAAATTCCCAGGCTCTCCAGATGGCAAATGATGCTGAAATCAGGAAATGGTTTGCAGGGAAAGATTAAATCTAGGGCACAGTCAGGAAAAATGCTATGAAGATGAAGCTGTATGAAAAGGTGCTCAACATCATTAGCCATCAGGGAAATGCACAAAACTACCCTGAGATACCACTTCACACCCCTTTCAGAATGGCCACAATCCAAAAGAGGTAGTAACAAGTAGTGGCAAGGATGTGGAGCAATTGGTACCCTCATACATTGCTGTTGGGAATGTAAAATGATACAAAAATGCCTTGGAAAACAGTCTGGCAGTACCTCAAAAGGCTAAAAATAGAGTTACCATATAACCCAGCAATTCCACTCTTAGGCATATACCTAAGATAAATGAAGACTTATGTCCACACAAAAACTTGTACATGAATGTTCATAGCTCTCCTATTCATAGTAGCCAAAAAGTGGCAACAACCCAAATGTCCACCAAATGATGAATGGGTAAATAAAACGAGGAATAGCTATACAGTGGAATATTAGTCATCTTTCGAAATATCGATACATGCTACAATATGGATGGATCTTGCAAATATTATAGTAAATGAAAGAGTACAGTCATAAAAGACCACACGTTGTATGGCTTCATCTGTATAAAATGGACAGAATAGGGAAATCTATAGAGACAAAGTAGATTAGTGGTTACCTAGGGCTGAGAGTCTGGGGAAAATAGACAGTGATTGCTAATGATTCTGGGGTGGTATTTGTCTGAGAGTTGATGAAAATATTTGAAACCGACTGTGGTGATGGTTACACAACTCTGTGAATATACTAAAACCCATCAAATTATTCATTTTAAATGGGTGAATTATATGGACTGTGAGTTAAATCTTAATAAAGCTTTTAAATTAAAAAAGAAATTATAGAATTATTTGTTAAGAACTGAGAAAAGTCTAAGTGCCTCAGAAAGCTATTCAAACCAAAGAGCTTCTTAGAAACATAAGTATGTTGTCTTTTGGACAACTCGGTGTAAGTCCACAGTAAAAAAGGGCTTATTTCAAAGAGATTTGTGGGTGTGGATTTTGTCTAATTGCATAAACTCCAATAAGATTCACAGGAGACCTGCCCTACTTTTAAGAAAATTATATTGGCAAAAGTGCCACCAGCTTGGACCAAAAGGGACAGAAACAGTACAAAAGGAAAAGAAGCCTTCTGATGATCAAACTATAGGATGAGAATCAGACTGATAACACATAAGACTACACAGTTATAAACACAAGAACCTTTCATGGAAAAGGAACAGTAACTCAGAGGGCTGAGCAAAATGCCATGAGGAATAATTCCTCGACCTTGAGACCTAATCAAAGAGCTCGTAAGCCATGCATTTCCAGATTTCATAATTACTGTGGACCAATGATTCCTGTGTATCTCCCATATCTGTCCCCCTTTTGAACAAGAACATCCAGTTATCTTATGCCTGTCTCACCATGTATATTGGGTGAGCAGTGGAGGGCAGTTGTAAGTTCACAGTTCTTTGGAGCAAGAGCAACAGCCTTCATGGAGCTGAACTTGAGAAAATACTGATGTAGAGCCACACGTGGACCTGATGTAGATGACAAGATTATAGAGTTTGAGCAGATGCTGTAATTGCATGACACTTTGGCAGACTCAGGAAAGCATGAGTGTATTTTGCACATGGGAGAGATGTGAATCACCAGAGACTAGAAGTGGACTGTGGTTGCTAGCTTATAAGATAGTCCCCTATGATCCTTACCTCCTGGTGCTCATGCCCTTGTATAGTCCCCTCCCACACTGATTAGAGCTGACTTCTGTAACCAATAGG
>NW_027402308.1:0-1891 GCF_003265705.2 Callorhinus ursinus
CCCCGAAGGGGGCAGAGTGCAGGGATGCACCGGCAGGCAACAAGGCAGGGCCCCAGGGGCAGTCATCTGCCACACAGACAGTGCTGTTCGCAAGGGCACGCAGGGGTGGTAGGGGCCAGGGGTGTTCGGCCCTGGGAGGAAACACCCCTCACGGGGTGTTGCTGCGGGGATCCCAGGGTTCATACAAAAACCCCCAGACTTTCCTTGAGCCAGGCCACAGTGTGTCTGCACTACCGTGGGTTCCCCTCCCTGCAGCCACCTCCTCCGCTCCCATCCCTGGGTCGCCCGAGTCCACAGGGAAGAAGCATGCGTGGCAGACACCTCCATTCAGCCTGAAGCTTGCTGCCACTCCCCCTGGTGGTGTCCTTCCTGGGGGCGGACCATCGGCTCCTGTGTGTGGCTCCAGAAACTTCTGTGCTTGAAGAAGTGAAGGATCAAATGGGCACAGACACCAGCTGGGTCCATCCGGACCCAAGGAGGGCCAGGCAGGGTGCAAGGGAGCAGGCAACATGGGTGCAGCTCGGGCGCCGGCAGGAGAGCCCTGGGCTGGGGGGTGGGGCACAGGGGGCCCCTCAGCTGCCCCAGCCCTGGGCTCCAGGCTCCCAGACAGCTACAGCCCCCCGCCCCTACCCCAGCCGTACTCTGACAGAGGGCCAAGGAAGGGCAGCCACTGGTCACGGCCAGACCAGCATGGCTCCTCACCCTCACACCCTCCCCTGCAGCTATAAGGTGGACAGACGCCTGCCGGTTTGCCAGGGTCACTCTGGGTGAGCCCTGTCCCCCCAGGCCTCACCCCTGACAGCCTTCACTCCGTGCCCACCTCCCAGACCATCTCTACCTCAGGGTCTACTTCAGCCTTTGCTTCCTCACCTCTCGGCCCCCAGACAGCCACACGGAGCCACGACCTCCAGCAGGGCACCCACCTCGCACCCACGTGGCCTCAGCCTAGAGTCAAGCTCCCGGGGGTCGCACAGGCCAGGCCACATACACCTGGCCCCACCACAGCCAGACCACAGACTAGACATGACGTTAGAGGCAAGCAGCCACCACTGGTGGGACAGGAAGTGGGCAAGTGACCCATCTGTGGGCCAGACACAGTCATGCAATCCCTCCCAGCCCACCCCTCACAGCCTCAGCCCGCCTAGGGCGGCAAATACCCCAGAGCAGGGCAGGGGGCTACTGAGATCATACAGCCATCAGGCCAGCCTACAGGAGGCCATGGCCTCCATCCTCACTCCAGTCCCCTGGGGAGGCAGGCCGATGGACTTGCAGCACTGGGCCACCGGGCAAAGGGAGGCCTGGCCTTTCAGATGTAATGGACCCTCAGGCAGCCTCGAGCAGGTGGGTCCAAACGTGGTTCCGACTTTATCTCCTCAGTCAGACCACTAAGACAGAGCAGAGGAAGAAAGAAAGATTGGCCTGGAGGCCATAGATATCACCGGGCAGAACACTAGAATAAGCACAATTAAGGCTACTGTGGGCTACGCTAGACTGGGCTGGCCTGGGCTGAGCTGAAGTGGACAAGCTGGGCTGGGCTAAACTAGGCTCAACTGGGCTGAGCTGGGCTGAGCTGAACTGGGCTGAGCTGAGCTGAGCTGGACTGAACTAGGCTGAGCTGGGCTGAGTTGGGCTCAGCTGGGCTCAACTGGGATGAGCTGAGCTGGACTGAGCTGGGCTGAGCTGAACTGGGCTGAGCTGAGCTGAGTGAGCTGGGCTGAGCTGGGTTCAGCTGCACTGAACTGAGCTGAGCTGAACTAGGCTGAACTGGGCTGAGCTGGACTCAACTGGGCTGAGCTGGGCTGGGCTAAGCTGAACTGGCCTGAGCTGGGCTAAGCTGGGCTGAGCTGGGCTGAGCTGAACTGGGCTGAACTGGGCTGAGCTGAACTGGGCT
>NW_027402308.1:1901-3426 GCF_003265705.2 Callorhinus ursinus
CTGGGCTGAGCTGAACTGGGCTGAACTGGGCTGAGCTGAACTGGGCTGAGCTGAGCTGAGCTGGGCTGAGCTGGGCTGAGCTGGGCTGAGCTGGGCTCTACTGGGCTGAGCCAGACTGAACTGGGCTCTACTGGGCTGAGCTGAGCTGAGCTGGGCTGAGCTGGACTGAGCTGGACTGAGCTGGGCTCAACTGGGCTCAACTGGGATGAGCTGAGCTAGACTGAGCTGAGCCGGGCTAGGCTGAGCTGAACTGGGCTGAGCTGGACTGAACTGGGCTGAGCTGAGCTGGGCTCAACTGGGCTGAACTGGGATGAGATGAGCTAGACTGAGCTGGGCTGGGCTGGGCTGGGCTGGGCTGGGCTGGGCTGAGCTGGGCTGAGCTGGGCTCAACTGGGCCGAGCTGGGCTGGGCTGAACTGGACTGGGCTGAGCTGGACTGAGCTGGGTTGGGCTGAGTGGGCTGACCTGGGCTGATCTGAGCTGAGTTGGGATGGGCTGGGATCAACTGGGCTGAACTGGGCTGAGCTGAGGTGGACTACCTGGGCTGGGCTGGGCTGAGCTGGGCGAGGGTGAGTTGAACTGGGCTGATCTGGGCTGAGTTGGGCTGAGCTGAGCTGAGCTGGACTGAGCTGGGTTGAGCTGAGCAGAGGTGGGCTGAGCTGGGCTTAGCTGGGCTGAACTGGGCTGAGCTGGACTGACTTGGGCTAAAGTGGACTAAGCTGGACTGAGCTGGGTTGAGCTGAGCTGGGCTGGGCTGAGCTGAGCTGAGCTGGGCTGAGCTAGACTGAGGTGGGCTGGGCTGGGCTGGGCTGAGCTGGGCTGAACTAGGCTGAGCTGGGCTGAGCTGAACTGGACTGAGCTGAGCTGAGCTGAGCTGAAATGGACTGAACTGGGCTGAGCTGGGCTGGGCTGAGCCGGGCTGAGCCAGGCTGAGCGGGCTGAGTTGGGCTGAGCCAGACTAAGCTGGGCTGAGCTGGGCTGAGCCGGGCTGAGCTGGGCTGAGCTGGGCTGAGCTGGGCTGAGCTGAGCTGAGCTGGGCTCAAGTGGGCTCAAATGGGCTGAGCTGAGCTGGGCTAGGCTAGGCTGAGCTGAGCTGGGCTGAACTGGGCTGAGCTAGGCTGAGCTGGACTAAGCTGGGCTGAACTGGGCTGAACTGGGCTGAACTGGGCTGAGCTCAGCTGAGCTGGGCTGAGCTGGGCTAGCTGGGCTGAGCTGGGCTGAGCTGGGCTCAAGTGGGCTCAAATGGGCTGAGCTGAGCTGGGCTAGGCTGGGCTGAGCTGAGCTGGGCTGAACTGGGTTGAGCTGGGCTGAGCTGGACTAAGCTGGGATGAACTGGGCTGAACTGGGCTGAGATCAGCTGAGCTGGGCTGAGCTGGGCTGGGCTGGGCTGAGCTGGACTGAGCTGGGCTGAGCTGAGCTGAGCTGAGCTGAGCTGGCTCAACTGGGCTAAGCTGAGCTGGGCTGAACTGGGTTGACCTGAGCTGAACTGAGCTAGGCTCAACTGGGCTGAGCTGAGCTGAGCTGAG
>NW_027402309.1:0-3483 GCF_003265705.2 Callorhinus ursinus
CTCTGAGCAGTCTGTGAGGCCGGACTGTGCCCATGTCATGGGCATGGAAGCGAGAGTCCAGATGGTCCAGACGACCTGCTCCCAGTCCCAGCGTGTGGAGTCTGGGTCAAGGATGGTCTGCAAACAGAGGAAGACTTGGGCCCAGGGAGATTGAGGGAGGATGTGGCACAGTGAGCCTACAGGAGTAGAGGGAGCACAGTGGGGACCTGGCAATCAGGCCTGCTGGGAGCCCATATCTCAGCCACACCAGCTCTGTCCCCAGGGCTGGAGGTTGTCAGGGTAGCCACCCTCTGAGCCTGCAGGCTGACAGTGACTGACAGGTGAGGAGGTGCACCTGATGCAAGAGAGAACACTCAGGCAGAGAGGAAGGGGGAGGTGCTACCCAGCAGCTAGAGGAACTCTGGGTAGCCACACTCCCAGGCTGCAGGATGGCAATGGCAGGCAGGAGAGGAGGCACCTGGTGCAGGAGAGAAACCTCAGGCAGAGAGGAGGGGGCAGGTGCTCCCCCAGCAGCCGGTGCACTGGGGCAGGCTGCGGGGGCCTCCATCGACAGTGGTGCCGGCAGCTGGGGTCTCCACACCGACCCCCTCCTCAGGCGCAGCACAAGCTTGTCTGGATGGCCTTTGTCCCCCAAATACAAAGTCTGGCCCTGGACCCTCCTCAAGCCCCGACTCCCAATCCTTTGACCTCAGCTCAAGTGACAAGAAATGGCCAAAAGTTTTGGTGGGGTTGGGTGCACAGGGACATTTGCTTCTCTGGCCCATGCTGTAACATTGCTGCATTTAAAGATCTCAGGGCTTTGATTCAAAAACTGTAGGATGCCGGGGACCCGTGTTGGCTTTCTGGAAACCTCCCTCTGGGCCTTGCAGCCCTCCCATCCCACCAGTCCTGCTCAGAATCCCTCCAGGTCACAGACCCACAGTCTTGGCTCCTCAGATGGCATGGATGATGCACCTTCTAAAAGCAATCCCACTGGGGCAGAACGACACACAGCGGATTCCAGCAATTCCGCCTCCCAGAAACTGAGGGTACTGCTGGACGAGCTGTCTGTAAACAGCCATGTTAGGATTCCAGGAAGATACCAGAGGCACAGGAGTAACTGAGGAGCACCTGAAGTTCAGGTAGGGGCAGTCAGAGCTTCCAGACACTTCTTCCATAAAGCCCTTCTTTCCTCAGCCTTTCTTCCTGTCATTCTGCTTGGTTTCTATTTGCCCCAGCTGTTATCCATTGCCTTAAACAGCAGAGACTCACGTATGACTTTAAATGTTTTGGACATTGAATGTACTCCAGTAGCCACTTCACTGCTGGGAGAGTTGGTAGACTGCAAGAAGTCCCAAAGGACTCCAAGGGTCTGGACTTGTTGTTTCCCTCTCCTGAGACGGGGACACCTGTGGGAGGTGCATGTGGTCAGCTGGGGGAGGGGGGCAGGCACCTGACGTGGACAGATGGGCTATAGGTGAGGCCTGAGGCCCCTGAGGTATGTGCCTGGCATCTGGACTGAACAGGTCTTCAAAGCTGCAGACTGGCTGGGATCATCTTCAGGCTGAGGAGGAAGGTGAGGGGAGCAGATGGGACTGAGCAAGTTTGGCTCAGACAGGAGATGGCTGAGCCACACTTTTGGGGGGAAAGTGGGTCAGGTTCAGGCTCACAGGGACAGACCTGGAGGCCATTATGCCATGTGAAATAAGCCAGTCCTGAAAGGACCGACACCGGAGGATCCCACTTGTGAGGGATGGAGAGCACTCCCATTCACAGAGGTGGAAGGAGCTGCTGGGTGCTGGGCCTGGGGAAGGGGAATGGGGGGTAGGGTCTCGTGGGTAGAGGTTCAGTTTGGGATGATGAAACATTGTGGTGATGGACAGAGGTAGCCAGTACAGAACAGGGAATATACTTATTGCCACTGAAACATGCTTCATGGTATCAGCTGTATGTCCATTATACCACAATACAAAAGAAGTGAGTCAGTGAGTCGGGGCCATCGCGAGTACCTGGAGGGCCCAGGAGCAGGGAACCTGTATCTTAGTTCTCGCTCGCATGCTCTGCCCCTTGTTGGGTGACTGAGCTCAGTAAGTGCTTGCTAAGACACAGTGCAGGGAGCTGGTCCAGAGAAAGTGCACAAGTGCAAACCCACTGGTGGGCACTGAGGAATCCCAAGGGTACGGGCACCCAGACAGTGCGAGTGCCCACATTTCACAAATACCAGCACAGAAATAGCCATTTAAAACCAAGGCAGGATCCTTATATAGCCCAGAGGGCTCCAAGCTCCTAGAGGCTGAGCTAGTGGCCACGGCCAAGGCCTCTGGTAGGGAGAGCACTGGGGGTCTAGGACGTGGCTCGGTGCACCCCTGACCCTGAAGCCCCATGGCCGCGGTGAGGTGTAAGGACTGGGAGGGAAGACCCAGCCAGCACCAGTTCTGACTCCATGGCTGCTACAGGGCTGCTCCCAGCCCCAACAGGAGATGTCTGTTGAGAACCACAGAGAAAACCTTTTCCCTCAATTGTTCTTTTTAAGATGGTTGCTCAGCATTTACACAGAAAAACAACCGACATAAAAATGGATCCGTTCACAGCTGCAAAGGACCCGAAGTTATCAAAATGTAGTGAGCACAAGAGAGGAACTTGTGCCCCCAGGCAGGCCTCCTGTGCGCAGGGCTTGTTGGGGTGCTGGTGTACCCGTGCAAGCAGTGCTGGGCTCCACAGTTTCCCTCAAGGGGACAGAAGTAGGAATCTGCTCTGCCCGCTCCGCTCAAGGCAGCAACCCCTGATGGAGACGGGGGCAGCCCCTCATGAGTTCCAGATGTCCTGGTGATTCTTGGGCACAGCCACAAATCTCTGCTTCTTCATGACCCAGGGAATGATGGGGGGCCAACCCAGAAGCCTCGGGTCCCTCAGGTCCTCCAGTGTCCAGCCCAGCAGTCGTGGGTCCTGCATGACCTCTGGGGGCAGCCCCTCATGAGTTCTGTTTGTCCTGGTGATTCTTGGGCTTGGCCTGAATCTCAGCTTCTTTATGACAGGGGCCAGCCTATCAGCTGCAGGTCCCACATGTCCTTCAGGGGACAGCCCAATACCACAGGGCCCACAACTCCTCCGGGGACAGCCCCTCATGAGTTCTGGGTGTCCAGGTGATTCTTGGGCACAGCCATGGATCTCAGCTTCTTTATGACCCAGGGAATGATGGTGGGGCCAGCCTAGCAGCTGTGAGTCCCACAGGTCCTCCGGGGACAGCACCTTGGTGGCCCTGTGGCCTAGCAGGTACCTGTTCAGGTGGCTCTTATCGGGCCACATAGCCTCAATACCATTGGCCCAGTTGACCCCATCACCTGGTGACAGGCAGAGGTCAGTCAGGGAAACTCCACAACCAATTCCCCAAAAAAGGCCACCATGTATTAAAAGTTGCCCTGGGACCTGGGGATGTGGGTCTGGGACTGTGGCCAGTGCTTGTAGCTAAAGTCCTCAGGGGCTGCCCAGTAGAAACTGGGGTGT
>NW_027402310.1:0-3483 GCF_003265705.2 Callorhinus ursinus
GCTTTCCTGCAGACCTACTCCCACGAGGTCTCCCTGACCGCGGACTCACGGAAGAGTCACGTGATCTTCCCCCAGCCCAACTACGTGGACACGCTCATCAGCCTGGAGAGCTGTGAGAAAAATGATTCCTTGCTAACATCCGTAGATTTTCGTCAATGTAAGGATGAAGCTGCTGCTTCTGTTCAGGTGAGTTCAGTTCTTTGTTCACGTTTAATTCTCAAAGGAATTATATTTTTTATAAATTTATGTTTTAAAACACACATTGTGGAGATAGTTTAAAATATTTTTTAAAAGTGTAGCCCAAAGTTTTTGGTTTTAGTGGTCATACTATAAAATTGAGCTCTAATCATGATAATTTGCTTCATTTGCTTTCCAAAGTCTTGGACAAGATTGTTTACATGTCAGCTCTCAACCTTTTAAAAATCTTCCATAAGTGGAGCACCTGGCTGGCCCAGTCAGTCGAGCATGAGACTCTTGATCTCAGGGTAGTGAGTTCCAGCCCCACTTTGGATATAGAGATTACTTTTAAAAATACAAAAAATAGGGGTGCCTTGGTGGCTGGGTTGGTTGGGCCTCAGATTCTTGGTTTCTGCTTGGGTTGTGATCTCAGGGGTTGTGGGATCAAGGGGGGGGTGTGGGGTGGGGGAGTCTTCTGGCTCAGTGGGGAGTCTGCTTGATGATTCTCTCCCTCTGCTCCTCCCTCTATTCCTGCTCACATTCTCTCACTCAAATAAATCTTTTTTTAAAAAGAAGAGAAAAACATAAAAAATAAAATTTAAAAATCTTCCTTATGTTGCTATAATTATCACTTATCACTCATTCACTTAAGAAGTAGTTACCCAACCACATATGGTAAGTTTGTTTTATATTTAGGAAATATATATTTGTATTCCTAATTAGAGTTGAGAAAAAAATAACTGATACTTTTATTTTTTTAAGATTTTATTTTTTATTTGAAAAAGAGAAAGTATGAGCAGTGGGAGCGGCTGGCAGAGGGAGAAGCAAACTCCCCACTGAGCAGGGAGACTGACGAGGGAGCAGGGAGACGACTCAGCTGCCTAACCAACTGAGCCACCCAGGCGCCCTAACCAAGACTTTTAAATCCTTGTGTTAGCTTAGTAAAAGTAAAATACATCTCACAATTTTAAGATTCTGTTTAGGGTTTGGATCTTGAAGGTCTGAAGTTTTCTAGGCTTTTGGAGATTTCTTCACTTTAAACCCCTTTTGTGAGCCTTGTATTTGCATCAATACCCTTCAAAACTTTAATACTTATTATATTTCAAAACAAATACATTTGAAAGGGTGGAACTTGGTAGTAGGTGAAACAGGTTCCCTTATGTGTCAATGGTCTCCAAGAGCTCATACTAAAGAAGACATAGAATCTAGGGGTGCCTGGGTGGCTCAGTCCTTGGGTGTCTGCCTTTGGCTCAGGTCGTGATCCTAGCTTCCTGGGATCCAGCCGGCATTGAACCCCACCTCAGGCTCCCTGCTTAGCGGGGAGGAGGGGCTGCTTCTCCCTCTCCAGCTCCTCTGTGCTTGTGTTCTCTCTCTCTCTCTCATCAAATAAATAAATAAATAAAATCTTAAAAAAAAGAAGACTTGGACTCTAAAGCCTAAAATGTCCATCACCTCTCCAAAAATAAAAACAACAAAATCATATTTGAAATAAAATGTCATTTAGAAAAATACAGAAGACACGTTTTCAGTAAGTTCCAATGAATTGTTTTGATTGGACAGCCATGTGAAAGATGTTGTGTTCTCATGGTGAGAGAGTTTCAGAATGTTGGTTTTAAGAAGTTTCAGGGGTGCCCGGATGGCTTGGCCATTAGGCATCTGCCTTCGGCTCAGGTCATGATCCCAAGGTCTTGGGATCCAGCCTGCATCAGATTCCCTGCTCTGGGAGAAGCCTGCTTCTCCCTCTCCCACTCCCCCTGCTTGTGTTCTCTCTCTCACTGTGTCTCTCTCTGTCAAATAAATAAAATCTTAAAAAAAAAAAAGAAAAGTTTCATATAAACAGATTCTAAACAAGCTGATCAATTCAATTAAAAATGATTCTATATCTTCTGTATTCCTTGTTATAGCATCTTAGCAGTGCTAACTCCTCTGATTTGTCATCACATGAGAATGAAAAACACAATAAAGCATTTGTTAGTTATAAAAAGAGCATTTCCCAAGGTTTTGTAGTGTTTCCTCCTATTTTGCACATACTGTGGTTGGGATTTAACTTTTTTGGTAGTGTTTGGGTGTACAGACATTTGAAGGGACAACTATATTATTGATAATTTACAATTTTTAAAAGTGTTTGGAAACTTGCCCTGACAAAAGACCTTATTCTTGTTCAAAACCTTCACTGATTGTTAAAAAAACTTCAACAGATGGAGTAAAATAGTTAGAACAAATCTCATTTGCCCAGGAAATTTATGTGAATAAACTTACCATAAGCTCAATTCTAAAGTCATTACTTCAGTATAACATAGATACATAGATAAGAAAGTAATGTAATCTACTGAAATATCCATTTGTGACTGTGTATGGAAGAATAGATAAACATTTCCCCAGTGAGTTTTTTTTTAAGATTTTATTTATTTATTTGAGAGAGAAAATGAGAGAGAGAGCATGAGAGGGGGGAGGGTCATGAGGGAGAAACAGACTCCCCGCCGAGCAGGGAGCCCGATGTGGGACTCGATCCTGGGACTCCAGGATCATGACCTGAGCCGAAGGCAGTAGCCAAACCAACAGCCATCCAGGCATCCCCCGCCCCGTGACTTTTAAGAATGAATTAATGTACTATTTATGTACTATATTGGGTATGACATAATCCAAGTAATTTTTAGACATGAAGAAAAAGGTAGGGTAAATCATCTCTTGGCTACATCATAGGGACAGGGTTTTTTTTTTAAATACTTCCTTAGATAGTCAAAAGAGTAAAAAAATTATTTTAAAAAGAGGGTGTTGATATTATCAGAAGATGTTTGAGGATGTATGAAATTGCACAACTTTACAGAATAATTGGCAACAATGTTAGTATTCTCTAATATATGTGATATGAAAACAGCATTAATAATATAGAAATGTTGGGGAGAAATTTAGGAATCAATGAAAGAAGATTAAAATTGTTTCACATATTATACCTAATAAAGAGAAATGATTTTGTGAGGTCAGTAGATGATAAACTCGCTGAAGTCAAGACCTCTGTTGTACTCATTTTTATATCGCCACTGACAAGGGCAGTACTTAGCACAAGGCAAGAGTTCAATGTATGTTTGTGGTAGGGTGAAATGGATGGACCAGTATATGTAGATTTCTATAAAAACTCAACATATTTCTAATAATTTGGAAACAAGAGAAAAGATGCCTTAAAAAGGCTTTATAATTTAAGATATTAAATATATTAACATAAAAACGTGGCTTGTTCAGTTAGGCGCAGGATTGTTACTGTAGCTGGTTAAACTGAAGCAGCAGAGGCTGCAGTTCCCCAGTGAG
>NW_027402311.1:0-2156 GCF_003265705.2 Callorhinus ursinus
AAGAGGAGAGATCACAACCAACACCGAAGAAATACAAACAATTATAAGAACATATTAGGAGCACTCTATGCCAGCAAATTAGATAACCTGGAGGAAACGGGTGCATTCCTAGAGATGTATCAAGTACCAAAACTGAACCAGGAAGAAATGGAAAACCTGAACAGACCTATAACCACTAAGGAAATTGAAGCAGTCATCAAAAATCTCCCAAGAAACAAAAGCCCAGGGGCAGATGGCTTCCCAAGGGAATTCTATCAGACATTTAAAGAAGAATTAATACCTATTACCCTAAACTTTTCCAAAAAATAGAAATGGAAGGAAAATTTCCAGACTCATTTTATGAGGCCACCATTACTGTGATCCCCAAACCAGACAAAGACGCCATCAAAAAGGAGAATTACAGACCACTATCCTTGGTGAACATGGATGCAAAAGTTCTCACCAAAATACTAGCCAACCGGATCCAACAGTACATTAAAAGGATTATTCACCACGACCAAGAGGGATTTATCCCTGGGGTGCAAGGCTGGTTCAACATCCGCAAATCAATCAACGTGATACAATATATTAACAAAAGAAAGAACAAGAATCACAGGATCCTCTCAATAGGTGCAGAAAAAGCATTTGACAAAGTACAGCATCCTTTCTTGATCAAAACTCTTCAGAGCATAGGGATAGAGGGTACATACCTCAATATCATAAAAGCCATCGACGAAAAACCTATAGCGAATATCATTCTCAAAGGGGAAAAGCTGAGAGCTTTTCCCTACGGTCAGGAACGTGGCAGGGATGTTGACTCTCACCACTGCTATTCAACATAGTAGTAGAATTCCTAGCCACAGCAATCAGACAACAAAAAGAAATCAAAGGCATCCAAATCGACAAAGAGGAAGTCAAACTCTCACTCTATGCAGATGATATGATATTTTATGTGGAAAACCCAAAAGATTCCCCCCCAAAACTACTAGAACTCATACAGGAATTCAGTCAACTAGCAGGCTATAAAATCAATACACAGAAATCAGTGGCATTCCTATACACCAACAACAAGACAGAAGAGAGACAAATCAAGGAGTCGATCCCATTCCCATTTGCACCCCAAACCATAAGATACCTAAGAATAAATTTAAGCAAAGAGGCAAAGGATCTGTTCTCAGAAAACTATAAAATAGTCAGGAAAGAAATCGAAGAAGACACAAAGAAATGGAAAAACGTTCCATGCTCATGGATTGGAAGAACCAACATTGTGAAGATGTCAATGCTACCTAGAGCAATCTACACATTCCATGCAATCCCCATCCAAATACCATCCACTTTTTTCAAAGAAATGGCACAAATAATCCTAAAATTTGTATGGAACCAGAAGAGACCCCGAATAGCCAGAGGAATCTTGAAAAAGAAAAGCAAAGCTGGCGGCATCACAATTCCGGACTTCCAGCTCTATTACAAAGCTGTCATCATCAAGACAGTATGGTACCGGCACAAAAAAAGACACATAGATCAATGGAACAGAATCGAAAGCCCAGAAAGGGACCCTCAACTCTATGGTCAACTTATCTTTGACAAAGCAGGAAAGAATGTCCAGTGGAAAAAAGACAGTCTCTTCAACAAATGGTGTTGGGAAAATTGGACAGCCACATGCAGGAGAACGAAACTGGACCATTTCCTTAAACCACACACAAAAATAGACTCCAAATGGTTGAAAGACCTAAACATGAGACAGGAGTTCATCAAAATCCTAAAGGAGAACACAGGTAGCAACCTCTTCGACCTCAGCCGCAGCAACTTCTTCCTGGAAACATCACCAAAGGCACAGGAAGCCAGGGAAAAAATGAACTCTTGGGATTTCATCAAGATAAAAAGCTTTTGCACAGCAAAAGAAACAGTCCACAAAACCAAAAGACAACCGACAGAATGGGAGAAAATATTTGCAAATGACATATCAGATAAAGGGCTAGTATCCACAATCTATAAAACTTATCAAACTCAACACCCAAAGAACAAAGAATCCAATCAAGAAATGGGCAGAAGACACGAACAGACATTTTTCCAAAGAGGACATCCAAACGGCCAACAGGCACATGAAGAAGTGCTCCACATCGCTCGGCATCAGGGAAATCCAAATCAAAACCTCCATGAGATACCACCTCACACCC
>NW_027402311.1:2256-3482 GCF_003265705.2 Callorhinus ursinus
AGCAATTGCACTACTGGGTATTTACCCCAAAGATACAAATGTAGGGACCCGAAGGGGTACGTGCACCCCAATGTTTATAGCAGCAATGTCCACATTAGCCAAACTGTGGAAAGAGCCAAGATGTCCATCGACAGAGGAATTGATAAAGAAGAGGCGGTGTATATACACAATGGAATATTATGCAGCCATCAAAAGAAATGAGATCTTGCCATTTCCAACGACACGGATGGAACTGGAGGGTGTTATGCTGAGCGAAATAAGCCAATCAGAGAAAGACATGTATCATATGACCTCACTGATATGAGGAATTCTTAATCTCAGGAACAAACTGAGGGTTGCTGGAGTGGTCGGGGGTGGGAGGGATGGGGTGGCTGGGTGATAGACATTGGGGAAGATATGTGCTACGGTGAGCGCTGTGAATTGTGTAAGAGTGTTGAATCACAGATCTGTACCTCTGAAACAAATAACGCAACAAATTTTAAGAAAGAAGAAGAAGAAGAAGATAGCAGGAGAGGAAGAATGAAGGAGAGTAAGTCAGAGGGGGAGACGAACCAGGAGAGATGATGGACTCTGAAAAAAAAACTGAGGTTTCTGGAGGGGGTGAGTGGGGGGATGGGTTAGCCTGGTGATGGGTATTGAGGAGGGCACATTCTGCATGGAGCACTGGGTGTTATCAACAAACAATGAATCATGGAAGAGTACACCAAAATAAATTATGTAATATACGGTGATTAACATAACAATAAAAAATTAAAAAGAAAATAGAAATACAAGCCTTTATCAAGAAACAAGAAAGGTCTCAAATACACAATCTAACCCTACACCTAAAGGAGCTGGAGAAAGAACAGCACATAAAGCCTAAACCCAGCAGGAGAAGAGAAATAATAAATATCAGAGCAGAAATCAATGAAATAGAAACCAAAAGGACAGTAGAACAGATCAACGAAACTAGGAGCTGGTTCTTTGAAAGAATTAACAAGATTGATAAACCCCTGGCAAGAATAATCAAAAAGAAAAGAGACATGATCCAAATCAAAAAATCATGAATGAAAGCGGAGAGATCAAAACCAACACCAAAGAAATACAAAGAATTATAAGAACATATTAGGAGCAACTCTAAGCCAGCAAATTAGATAACCTGGAAGAAACGGGTGCATTCCTGGAGATCTATCAACTATCAAAACTGAACCAGGAAGAAATGGAAAACCTGAACAGACCTATAACTA
>NW_027402312.1:0-3481 GCF_003265705.2 Callorhinus ursinus
CACCTGCATCCCAACCTCTGGCCTTGGGGAGCATTGAGGAGGTTGGGGGGAGCCCCAACTGCAGGAGCCCAGAATAGGCTGCCTGGGTCAGGATCTGCACTGTGCAGCCCTGCCCTTCCTTGAGTCTGAGTGGGCCTGGGATCACGGGGCCCGCTATGGCCTTCTGACCTGCAAGAACCCACTGGCATCACAGGATCCCCCAGTGGGGACTCCTTTGTGTTTCAAAGCCTGTCTAGCCTCTCAGTCCTGCTGACTGCTGATCCTGTTCTCGCTGCCCCCCAGGTCACTTTCATCCTGACTGGATGCTACAGGGTGACAGTCAAGGAACATCAAGCCCTACATTCAGGAGAACTCTCCCCATGTTTGTCCTGTTCCACATCACTGGCTACTCAGCCCCAAGCTGGCGCATGCGCAGCACTCTCCTCTCAGCTGACCCGAGGCACTGAAGGTACTGCAGGCCCCTGGAGCTGGGGCTGGTCCCTGGTCACCAACGTAGTGGGGCCCACACACCAAAAATCACCGTGAGATCGCAGGGTACTCGACATACGCCAACTTCCAAGCACTAAGCTACACAAATGCTCACCTTTTCCCCTACAGTAGAACCATGAGTATCTGCACTGCTTTCCCAGGATGGAGCAGGCGACTAACATATGAGAGACCTGCGAATACTGAGTGTGGAGAAGCCTCGGACCCCATCAGGCAGACTGTCACCATTTAAAAGCTGTTGCTTCTGAAAAATTTGGGGGGTTAACTCCCTCTACCCTGAAGGTATGCAAGTGGTTGGGAAGAGCCTGAGCTGCATAGGCCTGCCCAAGCCTGGCTGATGGGGTTCTTACTGGGCATGCACATGCTGTGCATCAACAGGTCAAGAAATGGGAGAGGCCAGTCACTGGAGCAGGCTTCTGGGGGCTCAAGGCCACCTACCTCATTCCAAATTCTAATTACACAGTTTTTTCCACTGAAGGCAGAGATGGAGAAACGAATCTTGCCAGGACAGAGCCAGACAGGCCAGGTAGGGCATCTTCCAGCAAGACATGCTGGGGAGCCTTTACTGCTGGTCAAGCCTGGGACCCCATCCAGAGTGGGTCCAAATGGGTCCTGACTCTGGCCAGTTGAAAACTGCAGCCTCCACGGAGGTATCACATTCCCTGATTTCAAACTCTACTATGAAACTCCAATAATCAAAACAGTAGGGCACTCAGACATAGGTGAATGGAATGGAATAGAGAGCCCAGGAGAAGCCATGCATATAAAGGTCAATAAACTGATGACAAAGGAGGCAACTCCATTCAAGGGGGAAAAGACAGTGTCTTCAATAAAGAGTGTTGTTAAGACTGGACATGCATAACAATGAAACCGGACTACTGTCTTATGGCATACAGAAAAATAAATTCAAAATCAATTACAGACTTGACTGTAAGAACTGAAACCATTAAACTCCTAGAAGAAAATATAGCCAGAAAGCTCTTTGACATTGGTCTTAGCAATATATTTTTTGGGCCAGTCCCCTCAGGCAAGGACCACAGAAGATAAAATTAACAAATGGCTTGATATCAAACCGAACAGCTTTTGCACAACAAAGGAAACCTACGACATAAGGAAAAGGCAACCCAGTGAATGGGAGAAAACATGTGCAAAAGGTACATCCAGTGAGATTTAATACTGAGAATATGTAAAGAACTTATACAACTTCATGCCAAAACCACAAATAACCTGATTTAAACATGGGTAGAAGTCTTGAATCGACTCTTTCCAAAAGAAAACACAGATGGCCAACAGGCTTCTGAAAAGCTGTTCAACATCACTGATCATCAGGGAAATGCAAATCAAAACCACAATGAAATATGGCTTCCTACCTCTCAGAGTGGCTATTACCAAAAAGACAAAAAATAACAAGTGTTGGCGAGGATGTAGAGAAAATGGAACCCTCGTGCACTGTTGCTGGGAATGTGCTTCGGTGTAGCCACTATGGAAGGTCCTCAAAAAATTAAACTTAGAAATATTGCAATTCCACTTCTGGGTATATACATGAAGAAAAAAAAAAAACTCCCATCCAGAAAGATATACACATCCTTGTGTTTCTGGCAGCATTATTTACAAGGGCCAAGATATGGATGCAACCTTAAGTGTTTGTCGATAAATGAATAAAGAAGATGTAGTATGTATACATTAAGGAATATAACTCAGCTGGGAAAATGAATGCAATCTTAACATTTGCAACAACTTGAATGGACCTAAGAGTATTATGCTAAGTGAAATGAATCACAGAAAAACAAATCTACTAGGATTTCACTTATATGTGGAATCTAAAAAACAAAAAACAATGAAACAAAACAAAACAGAACCAGACTCATAGAAGCAGGAAGCAAGCTGTTGGTTACCAGAAGGGGAAGAAGGGGTCAGGGGCAGATGATACAGGTGAGGGGATAAAGCGCTACAAACCTCCAGTTATAAAATAAAAAGGCCATGGGAATGGAATATACAAGTAGAGAATATAGTCAATATAATTGCAGTCACTTTGTAGGATGACAGACAGTAACTAGACTTACCCTAAGGATCATTTAGTAATGTATAAAACTATCGGATCACTCTGATGTACACCACCTCATTTTTATTGTATATCAATGATACTTCACTTAAAAAATTAATTAAATTGAAAAAATAAAAAATAAAACTGCTACCTCACAAAGATTCTGGGGCTGGGCTCCCCCCTACAAGCATACTGGGCAGTTGCTTGGGGCCAGGCCCCAGCTGCCCAAGACCTGCTGAAGGACTGTGCCCTGCACATGCACATGCAGGGCTGCTCAGTGCAGGGTTCTCAGGGATCTGGAACGGGGCAAGGGTTTGCAAACGCTGGTTCTAGGAGCTGGCTCTCGGGGTACAAGGGGTTGTTACAGTCACATGCCTTATATGCACAATGCAGCCTAGGCTCACCTTAGGCACAGCTGGAGGATACTGGACTAGCCAGGGCAAGGAAGGGCCACTGGCTGGCATTTCCTCCAATAAGAGACACCTGGGCTGTCTGGCAAGGGAGACACCAAGTCCCCAATCAGGCAACCGGTCCAGACGTACTGTGCATGGACTGTGCCTGCAGGCCTAGCAGTTCAGAGTTGCCCGGAATCTGGAACAAGGCAAGTGTCCAGGTCAAAGGATCCATCTCTAGAGGGATAAGGGGTATGTCTAACTTCAAAGCATAACCTGCAGAAATGAGCATACTTTTCCCAAAGGCACAGCTGGAAGAGACTGGAATATATTCCCAGGGCAGAGTTAGTTGGCTGGAAGATGATTCTTCCAAGAAGAGTCCTCTGGGTTCCCTGGTTCTGGAAGAGCCCTGGACCTGATTAGGCTACAAGTCCAAATAAGGATTTGCAGCTGCTGCCTCAATGTGATTCTCGGGGAGTGAGCTGGGGACTGTGCACCCCAAATCCGGGCCTGAGGCCCTCCCACCTACTCTGTGCTGCCCTGCAAGCAGGTGCGCTCC